>NC_133284.1:49487016-49688056 GCF_005239225.2 Populus alba | reverse complement strand
TATCTGTAGAGTTTCCAGCAACACTCTCCTGCTTCCTAGCTTCTTTAACCTTTTTACTACATCCCCCATTAGAGTTAGTCTCCAATTTTTCAATCCTAGTCATGAGCTCAACCAAACATAAATTCCATCTGTTGTTGTATTCTCAAAAGCCCATCTTTTGGGATTCACCCTTCTTTCATGGCACACTATTAGAAGACATTATTATTCTTTTAAACATGCATGAAAATTGTTTAGCAATAAAAATAACACCTCACACACTCATGTTTCACACAAATTTATAGGCTTTTCACTCTAATATGCTCCATATGCCTTTTTCCACTCAAATTGCTTTTTTTAGTTCTTGAAATCACCTAGCAACAATTAAGAAAAGCAACCAACTACACAGTGAATTTATAAAATTTGATATAGACTCAAGAAGCAAGAAATTTATGAAACTAAACAAAAAGAAACTACGATGACAAGTTCATGAGTAGCAATGCAAATTTGTGTGAGTAATATGACGATTTGAAGACGCGAAATAAACTAAATGGAAGCAAGTTTGAAACCAAAACAGGTGTTTCCTCATAAAATAAAGAAAGTTTAATAGCCCAACTAATTTAATAAGACAAGTTCGGCTACTTTTGCATTCTGTTTTGCAACAGCAAAGCTCAACTTCAAATGGATGGTTCTCTCTCGACTTAAAGATTAGAAGGCATGCTATACATCGTTGGAAATGTGTGGAAGTCTAGTTTCTAGATCAACTAGAATCACCTCAAAATTTGACCTATAGCTCTAGTTACGATAAAAAGGTTGTGAAAGGTCAAATTGTTTGAATCTAGTCTTCTTCTCCCAATCCTTGTGTAATGGTATTGGTTTCACCAATAAGCCTCTTTTAAACATGAATAAGATTAATCATGGCTTTCTCCTCATTATTTAATATCCTCTTAAGGTCCACATTAGCCCATATATCTTGAAGAAGTCTATGAAAAGCTTTTTGAACCCCTTAGCTCTAAGCCTTGTAACTGGACCCAACCAAAACCTCCAATGGATCATTTGGTGCTTGGATTACATCAATTTTGGTTGCTATGCCTTGCTTGTTTCATGAGCCTTTGCTTTTATTTTTTATTCAATATTTTAGGCGATCCATTATTACACTTTTTTAATGTCATTGATTCATTGAATAAAATTTAAAACTCATTTGAAATCTCATTCACATTGGCTAAGGATTTCACTAGCAATACTACTTGAGAATATATAGAATATTTTTCCTAATTCACGTAGAATGATGAATCTTCTATTAATTACTCAAATACCTTTAATAGTTTATATTATACCTAATATTTTCTTATTTGTTACTCTTGATTAGACAATGTGTAATCAAGATCAAAATATAACACTTAGTTAAGAATACTCAGGAGGCTTTACCTATTGGTTTACCAACCTTCTTTATATATATGTGTGTAGGATAATATACAATAGTATTGGTCGAGAATACTACATAAGAGTATGCCTATATTATTTTCTATATAGGTACATTTTATAATATGCCCCCTCAAACTAAGGGTGGAGAATCAACCGGAAACTTGAAATGAAAAGTAGTAGGAAGTGGGCTTAGTAAAGACATTTGTAAGTTGATCATGAGAGGAAATAAAACAAATATGAATCTCCTTCGCAACTCTATCTCAAACAAATGATAATCAACCTCAACATGTTTTGTATGAGCATGAAAAATAGGATTCACGGACAAAATAAATGGCACCAAGGTTAACAATATCTGAAGATCTATTAATAAATACTGAAGCTAGATAACCTCAGTAGTGCCATCGGCTAAGGCTTTGTACTTAACTTTAGTAGAAGAGCGAGCAACTATACGCTACTTACCAAATTTCCATGAAATCAGCGTCTGACCAAAAAACACAAGATAACCACTTGTAGATTTTCTATCATCAACACTACCTGGCCAATATGCATTTGTAAAACCATGTAAGGCAATGGAAGAACTACGAGTAATATGGAGGCCATGTGTTGTCATACCTTTAAGATAACTTAAGATATGTTTTAATGAATACCCAATGAGAATCTGTAGGAGCATGTATAAACTGACAGACTCTATTAACAGCAAAGCAAATATCTAATCTTGTAAAGGTGAGATATTGAAGAGCACCCATAATTTGATGAAAGCGTGTAGCATAAAAAAACAAAGGATCTGATAGTATGATAGCTTCGGATGTCGAGATAGGAGTATCAACAAGTTTGCAAGATAACATACCAGCCTAAGTGAGGATTTCAAGTGTATATTTATATTGTTGGAGCATAAGACCCATATCAATAGGCATAACCTCAATACCCAAGAAATAAATGAACAATACCCAAGTTGCGAAGCTTAAATTCTAAGCTCAGTAGCTGTATGAGGCATTGAAACATAGGAGAGTTGCTACTCGTAAACAGAATATCATCAACATAGACCAGAAGATAAGAAATATCAGCACCAATAAAGAAGATAAATAATGAGGTATCCACCTTAGAGGCGCAAAAACTAATGGGATAGCAAGAAGTCATTCAGACGAGGGGTGTTCAAGCCTACAAAGCCTATTTTAAACCATATTGAGACTAATGCAATCGACGCACATTAGAGAAGAGAGCAGAGTCAACAAAAACCTGAATGTTATTTCATGTCGACCTCCTCATCAAGAACGCCATTGAGAAAGGCATTATGGATATCAAGTTGATGAATTTTCCAATCATATAAAACGATAATGAAGAAGACTGATCTGATGGTTGCCTATTTGATAACAGTACCAAAGGTTTCAGAGTAATTGATACCGTCCTGCTAAGTGAAACCTCTAGCAACTAGACTCACCTTATACCTCTCAATGCTGCTATCAGATCAACGTTTAATCCTATACACCTACCGACTACCAATAACATTTATCAAAGGTGAAACAACACTAAGGTCCAAGTTCTGTTAGCGCATAAGACCTAAATTTCCTCGTGCATAGCACTATGCCAGCCTCATAACTATTAGCATCATTAAAAACAAGTGGCTCATGAGTAGGAAGAGAAACTACCCGATTGAAGGAGGCAGTAGAGGCAGTGGTAGTTGCTATGGACAATGTTGTCTTGAGCTGTCTAAGATGGCATACCATAGGATGTTTGTGAGCAGCTGGGCATGGAGAAGAAGAACCTATACCTAGAAGTTGGTGGAGAGGAATATGAAGAGAGGTTTATGACACAATCAAATAGTTGATGTCTTCTTCCAAGTGTAGGAGTGTCGAAGTAATAAATAACTCAACAAGACCAGGGTTGAACCATAGGGAGGTTAGCTGTATAAACTACAAATAAAGAAATAGATAATAATAGAAAAGGAGTTGAAGAGAGCTTTGAGATGTGATATTGATGTAAGAATTTAAACAAATATAAAACAATTGTCAAGGTTAGAGGATCTGCTAATGATATTTCAAATCATAAGAAACACACATGGAGAAGAACGAAAATCTAATTTGTGAGCATGGTATGGACACAAAAAATGGAAAAAAGACACCCAAAAGTACATAGAAAATTATAATCAGGAGTACGACGAAACATACACTCAAACGAAGATGACATATGATTCAAACGAAACAGACACTCAAGATCAATCGATGATTCAAAACCATAGCTCTAAAATTACAATGGTGCACTACATTGGTCTAAAAAGGTTAGGCCAGTTTCAATAATATGTCGATGACGACGCTCCATGGTGCCATTTTATTAATGAGTATAAGGACATATTAACCAATGATGAATACCAATGGTCTGAAAGAATTTATTGAATTTACGATATTCACCGCCCCAATCAGTTTGAATATATTTAATTTTAATTGAAAACTGACGCTCAACAAGTGTTTGAAAACGTTGAAAAATGGAAAACGCATCAGATTTGGCAACAAACGGATAATACCATATATGTTTGGTATGCGCATCAAAAAATATAAAAAAGTAACAAAAACCATCAGAAGAAAACATGAGGGCAGGATCCCAAACATCACTAAATATTAAATCAAGTGGAGCAGTAATTTTGTGACCCATAGGTCGCAACAACTAATGCAACGACTTGCCTAAAGGACAAGCTTGACACTGAGCAAGAGAGGAAACTAACAAATTTAAAATGCGAGGGGTTGGATGACCCAAACAATGGTGCGATAGGTCAATAATCATGGAGATGCAGAAAGCTTAAGGAATTAACGTGGCAAAAGACTCAGAGAATACATAAAGACCATCATTACTCTGACTAGAAAGGAGAACTTTCTTGGTGATGAGATCCTTGACATAAAACATAGAAGCGTGAAATTCAAAGTAAACATGATTATCATGGTTGAATTTCTAAATAGATAATAATGGTATGGTAATATGAGGCTATTGCAATGTCACGATCACACAAATTATTTACCCTAACTTCAAACACAACACAAAAGATAGTATAAAGCAAGCAAGGGGTCGATCTCACGAGGAAGGTTCAAGTCAGATTTTTATACTAGATGATGTGTAATTTGGGGGGGGGGGTTTGGATGTTATCTAGGCTAAAACAAAAGAAAACAGAAAATTATCAAACAAAATTTAATAAAATCAAAAAATTATCAAGAGAACAAATCTTGGTCGCAAGCACACATCCACCTATAGAAATCAGAATTGATAATGGAAATAAAACATCAATTTATATTATGAATATTTATCTCTTTTAAACATTGGTTAGTTAATGGATCTGCTATATAACTAACCCTAACCATCAAACAACCACAATGTTCATACTAGTAATTTAATTCAATGGCAGTCTTAAGAACTAGATAAGTTGATTAATCAAGAAAACATAACTGTTCGTAGACTATGTTTGATTTGATTGAATATTCTCCCTAAGATTAATAACGTAGATTCGCCATAATTATTAAACTCAGTTACTTCATAAGTTCATATACCACAACTCCAGTTTTGATATCAAACATAGCAATAAATTGTCTACAATAATAACTTAGAGTCCGCTCTAGCAATTAAAATAAACAATCATAGAAAAAATAAGCATAGGAGAACAAACATATTCATCATATAAACTGAAAAGAAAATGTAAAATAAATCTCATAGTTCTTGAAATCCGAAGGTTTCCGTGTCCTTGCAACCAAGAAAATGAGTTTAGCCTTCCATGTTTGTTGAACAACTAATCAAAAAGATGGAAGAATGCATGATTTTGAGCATTTTTGGCTAGGAAGTCTAGGTACTCCATTGCTTCATTAGGGGCTTTATCTTCGAAAGTTCCATTGCACATCAATTCAACCATTTGCCTATTTTCTAGGTGTTAAACCTTCATAAAAATATGAAACCAATCTCCATGTTTCAAAACCATGATGTGGGCAAGTATTAAGCAAATCTCGATACCTATCCCAACATTGGTAAAATATTTCTCCTGGCTTTTAAGTGAAAGTGATAATTTGTCTTTTGAAAGAGTTTGTTCTGTGAGATGGAAAAAACTTCTTTAAAAATTATTGTTGCATTTCATCCCAAGCACGAATGGATCCTAGTCTCAAATTTTGTAGCCATGTTTTAGCTTTATCTTTTAATGAAAAAGGGAAAAGCTTTAATCGAATGGTGTTCATGCTATAATTTGAGTCATTATAGGTATTACAGACCTCCTTAAATTCCCTTAAATGCAAGTATGGATTTTCTAGGTCTAAACCATGAAAACAAGGTAAAAGTTGAATAATTTCTGGCTTAAAATTAAAATGAGATGCATTAGGAGGGAAAACTATTCATGATGGTGCACTTGTTCTTGTAGGATTCATGTGGTCTCTAAATGTTCTTATACGGTTATTCTCATTATTTTCATTATGAAGTGATTGATTATCTTCTTCGGCTATATTTTCTGAAAATGATAAGGATACACTACAAAGTTGACCACTTAATGTACGTGACCAAATTCTCATGCACGTGTAAGAAGAGAATAAAAGGAAGAAAAGAAAAGAGAAGAAAAAGAAAAAAAACAAAAGAAAAGAAACAAAAGTTAGATAAAATGAAAAATGAAAAGAGAAAATAAAATAAATATTATAATTTATACAAGAATTTACCTCCCCGGCAACGGCATCAAAAACTTGACACAACCAAAAGCTTGATGTCTTCTCCAAAGTGCAGGAGTGTCAAAGTAATAAATAACCTGGCAAGACCAAGGTCGAACCACAAAGAGGTTAATTATATAAATTATAAATAACAATATAACAACAATAATAACAATAATAGTAATAGTAATAATAATAATAATAATAACAATTAGTAGTAATATTAATAATAATTATAATAGTAATAATAGTAGTAGTAGTACTAAAGAGAGCTTTGAGATGTAAAATTGATGTAAGGATTAAACAATGATAAAAACAAATGTCAAGGTTAGAGGATCCACTAATGGTACTTCAAACAAGTATAGTATAAACTCTTATTACTCAATTGGAAACCACACATAAAGGAGGTTCCAATCATATTATAAATTGTTAACATGATTACATTAGTTATCTTATTCGAATAAAGCTAATACTTGTAAATGTTGGCAGGCATTCATGATTATAACTTATGTTAACAACAAATCAAGTTCCTTTCATAGCTCAGGTGTCGGTTATACCATACAGCATGGGCTATGAAAGTGCCAAGTATTTGTTGTACCAAGTGTTATACAACATAAATCTAGATTAACCATTTAACAAGAAAAGTATTAAAAGTGAACAAGATAACAAATATAAAACATGTTAGTATCCAACATTAAGGTCCATGTTAAGTTTATATTATACTTATTCTTACACTATTAGTGTACCCTTTTCACCTTGACATAATTAACTTAGCTAAACTTAATGAAAGAAAGAAACATAAATGAACAAGATAAGAACATAAATGAGAAAGAAGTTAACTAAGTAAAGGAAAGGAAATGAAGTGCATAAACTTGATATTAATGAAAGCAAAACATAAACAATACAAAGAGAGAAAGAAAGAGCATGATCTTGATCTGGAAACCAAGATGCCTAAATGCATGGCAAATGCCTCCTTTTATAGGCCAAAATTTGGAACTATTGATTTGTTGACTAATTGATGAGTGGGTGGCCACATCTTGACTTGGTGACAATCCTTATCTTCTTTTCTGAACAAGACGTCATTGCTAACATCATAATTTGCACAGAATCCTCAGGAATGTTCTAGGAAATTGTCACAACTTTCCAACAAAAAAAAGATGAGGTCATTTGGACTTCTAGAACTCAAGATATGGGCTAAACACTAAACAGTGTCTGGGCTGCAGGATAGCTTCGGACTTCTTCGTTGTTCCTTCAATTTGAACTTCAAAACGGCCTTTTTAAATCTTGGGCTCCACATGAAAGTTGTAGGCCTTTGTCTTACCTTTCTATCCATATAAAAGGGACCTAAATCCGAGATCTAGAGCTCCAGATATGATCCAATTACCGAGCAATGTTCCGGTTTGGACTGCACCAGCATCTCTTTTCTAAGTTTGGCCATCTCTTTGTCCTTTCACTTTCAATACTTAAACTCATCAATCAATCCTTTGATTTATATGATAGGCCTGCATTTAAGATGAGCATTTACCATAAATTAAGGTATCATATAGTATCAAACTTGTTATTATAAAACATGTTTTAGTTAAGGAGTTATTGATACTTCAAGTGCAAAATGATGATATAAAACCTTAATAAACATGCACTTTTAAGTACTAATCATGAAGGTTCCTGTTATGGAGGAAGGGTACCACCAACAGTAGCTTGTACATGGCTGGCCTACTGAGCTACACCATCGGTGGTGAGGGAGAAGTCGGCAGTAGCAGCAGTAGAATCCATTTAGGAAAAGTAGAGAGAAGGTCGATTGCAAGAGGGAGAGGGAGAGAAAAGTTTTGATGGCAGAATGCTCTTATACCAAGTTGAGAATAATTAGGAGGCTTGACCTATTGGTTAGCCAACCTTTTCTATATGTGTGTGTGTGTGTGTAGGGCAATATAAAATAGTAATGGTGGAGATTACAACATAAGAGTATGCCTATGATATTTCTTATATAGGTATATTCTATAATACACTCTACATATAAGATAACTTAATGATTTCAAGTATGAGGATCACTTACATAACTGTCATGTCATCTTTTTTATAAACTTATGATCCCTCCGTATGAAATTCTTAAATGACTCAATTCATTGTATATGTTATTCAACAAGCACCTACACATTAGTTCTAGGTATCTTTCATACCTCAACTTATGAAAGCAATCGTTTTCTTTCATAAACAAAGGAATATAATATGGACTTGTCTTAATAGTACATTGACCAGAAATATTTAAAAACAATGCTTAGATGTAATAGAAATCTCATAATTATAACAATTTATAATTTTCTTTGCAAATATTTTGTCCCATAAACTTTATCTTTACTCTAAATTTATTAATCAACATTGTATTCATTAATTTAATATAAATAAATATTAAAAATATTTATTAATAATACACACACATACTAAATGAATAAAATCAACCAATTAGCCACATTAAATATTCACTAACAATAACAAGCCAAGTTTCAATTGACCATGACTAATGTAAGAAATAAAAAAAAAAATAATAATAATAACAAAATACGAAAGGTTTACTTTTGATACAGTAATGAGTAGTTGAATTGTTTTTTGGCTCCACCACTATATTATAGTACATTTTTCGTCTTTGACCCGTTCTAAAATTAGAGCTCTAGTAGTTGAGTACTTGATGAGATAATTAATTGCGTTCAATGATTCAAAGCATCATCAAGTGAATCCAAGCCAAGTTTCTTCGAGTCAAGAGTGATGGATGCCAAAGTAATTAGAGGAACGTTTTAGGTCAGCTAGGATGTCAGAATCATGCAATCAAAGTATCAAAAAAAATATTTGGGATAAAAGAAAGGTTGCATTAATTGTGTTAAATAAATAAAAGACATTTGTTTTTATGATTCAAATCATGTTTTGTTTAATTTTGAACATTTTTTTTATTTGAAATTATTTTTTTAGTATTTTTGAATAATTTTAATATAGATATTAAAAATAAATTTTTAAAAAATAAAAAAATATTATTTTCATATATTTAAAAAACAAAACACTTTAAAAAAATAATAATTATCATACTTTTAAAAAATACTTAATAATATTGATAGATCCAAATATAATGGAGTGTTTGACTTATCTTTTCAAAAGATCCCACTAATTACAGTAAAATACTTGACTATGAATAGGAGGTTTTCACTTGCTTACCTTCTTGTGGAAGTAAATTTGAAATCAAATTACTATTTGTTTTTAATATGGAATCCTATTTATTACCTAACTAATTAAACGTTTTTAAGATACTTAACTAATTAAAGTTAATAAACTTATTTATTCAGTTACTATGTATGTCAATGTCTACGGCAACAAGCAATAAGCCTCCCTCTAAAAGAAATATCGAAATTGGCTCTTAATTGATAAAATCATGCATGAATTGAAAAAAAGAAAGCAACTCACAAGGCTTCTGATAATTATTATTGAATTTCTATTTTTTTTAAAAAAATTGCTTTTTTAATTTTTTTATTTGTATCGATTCCTTGAAAGAAAACTTCATAGGAAGTATTAGGAAAATTTAAGAGTTAAGGATGTTTCATAAATTATATATAATGAAGTGATGTCATTTTTAAGATAATTTACTTTTCCATTGAAAACTTATGAGAGATATTAAATAAAAGACTAAATTGGGGAATAAATTAGACTTTGAGGGTCCAACTGATAGAAGTTTAAGTATGAGAACTATATTGAAAATTAGTTTTTATAGCTGAGGAATTAATTTGAGATTTATCCCTATTTGATAATTTGGGGGAGAATCTTTATACTCTCCTACCTTTTTGGAAGCAAGCTCTTTAAGTAGTAACACATGAACCAATTAATTATCATTGACAAATAATTATATAACTTATTCCTTTAAATTAACTAACCAGCAAATTAATATTTTTAACATTTTTTAAGTAGCATTGCCTTGAGATCCCAATTCAAGAAAGTTATTGCACTTTCAATTTACTCAATCAAGAAAAAAGAATACCCCAAATTTCACACCTTTTCTTAAATTTTTTATCACTATATAAAACAGTTGGTGCCACTTGGTATGAGAATGTGACGCATGAAATATTATTGAAGACCAAGAAATTTCTTGGAACCTTTTTATACAACCTAGGACAAGTAACTTCTCCTAGTCAAGTCTATTTCTCATAATTTGAAAGATAGCAGCAGACAAGGAAATCCCACATGAGATATTTTTCTCCAAATTAACAGTAATTAATTCAATATGGTGTAAGTTCTAATCCAAAATAATAATAATAATAATTGTTGAATGGTTATTGGAGGTATTCCTTAAGATTGATTATGAGATTATATGCTGATTTCAAATACCTATCCTGGTTTTCTACATCTAGCTAATTTTCCTTATAAATTCACCAACCCATCAGTTTATCGACTATAACATACTAGACAATAAATTTTCTCCAAAAATGAAAGGTTATTGGCGACTAGCTTGTTGCTTTTCATTCCTACCCTTCTTATGTCCAGCAAACTCTAGTTTCACACCATTGTCACAAGCTTCTTCTCACCATTTCTTTTGGCCAACATTGCAGTAGCAGTGAAAAAACAGCCTTGCTCCAACTCAAAAGGATTTATCTGCAGCCAAACCTGAATCCTCTATTCCTCTCCAGCCTTCCTCAGGTTCTTTGCTTACTTCATGGAAGCCTAACACTGATTGTTGCTCGTGGGAAAGTGTCAATTGCCATGAAGTTACAAAACATGTGATTGGCCTTAACCTTGGTGGTCACAACCTTTCTGGTCTTGTTAATTCAATCAAGTTTCTTAACCTCCCCTACCTTGAAAGGCTGAATCTTGTCAACTGCACTATTGGAGAAATCCCGAGTTTCGTGCAGAAACTAGGTGGGTTGGTTGAGCTTGACCTTTCTATCAACAAAATCCATGGCAAAGTGCCTAGATGGATTTGGCTATTAGAAAGCTTAGTTTACTTAAATCTGTCCAACAATTTCTTGGATGGATTTGAAGCACCACCTTCTGCTCCGTTTTTAAGCTCTTTGACCTCTCTCGATCTTACCTGCAATTTAATAGAAGGATCGATTCCAACTCTACCAATCTCTATCAGCTTCCTCTCACTTGCAAAGAACAAGCTCACTGGAGAGATTCCTGTATCATTATGCAGCTTGAGCAACCTGACAATCTTGGATGCCTGTTTATAATTACATGTCAGGCCAAATTCCAAAATGTCTTGAGGCCCTTGGTGATACCCTCATCGTACTAAATCTGCGGAAGAATAGATTTTCCGGATTGATGCCCTGGAAATTCACTAAAGAATGCAGCCTCAAGACACTCAACTTATATGCTAATCAGTTGACAGGGAAAATTCCAATGTCTCTGAAGCATTGCAAACGCCTTCAAGTTTTAGACCTTGGAGATAACCAGATTAACGACACGTTTCCTTTCTGGTTAGGGGTGCTTCCCGATTTGCGTGTTCTTATCCTACAATCAAATAGTTTGCGTGGTCCCATTGGTGAGCCATTGACATCAAATGACTTCCCAATGCTTCAAATCTTGGATATATCCTCGAATTATTTTACAGGAAATTTGCCATTGGATTACTTTGCAATATGGAAGTCAATGAGGATCAAGTTGAATGGGTCACAGATGTATATGGGATCTTACTATTACAGGGAGTGGATGTCAATAACAAGCAAAGGACACAGAATGGATGATATAAACATCTTAACAATTTTCAATGTCCTAGACCTGTCAAACAATCTTTTTGAAGGAGAGATTCCTGAAGTGATTGGTGATCTCAAGTTGCTAGAGGTACTCAATCTGTCTGCAAATAATCTGATAGGTGAGATCCCACTATCTCTATCAAAGTTGACATTGCTTGAGTCCTTAGACCTCTCAAAAAACAAGCTCATAGGTGAGATCCCAACGAAACTATTAAGCTTGACATTCCTATCGGTTCTCAATTTTTCGTATAATAGGTTAGAGGGGAAGATTCCAATAGGGAATCAATTTTCTACCTTCTCTAATGATTCCTACAAGGGAAACATTGGGTTGTGCGGGTTCCCATTGTCAAAGAAATGTGATGATGTTGAAGATCATCTGTCATCAGGAGCTCAACGAGAAAGCATCCTTTCGGATCCAGGTAGTCCATTTAGTTGGAAATTTGCTTTGGTTGGATATGGATGTGGGGCGCCTGTGGGAGTTGCCATTGGTTACATCTTGTTTTGGAGGACCAAGAGATGCACTGAGTGGATTGAACAATCATTCAAGGCAAAGCAACGGCAGAAAAATGAACAGAATCGAAGAAGAAGAAGAAGAAGAATGTTCTAGTAGATGGAACAAATGGTAGAAATATGTATAATATGCTCTTTTTTTTATAGAATAATATGTATAATATGTTAGGACAAGGTATGATTAAGAATATATAAAGTAATTGTGGCATATAAGCAAATAAGAGAACAAGTCACAAATTCACAGGGCTCAGCCTGAAGTCAAAATCCAAAGGTGAAGCCAAATCAAAGAAATAACCATAAAATAGATCCAATGCGCAAACACGGCCAAAATACATCTCGTCAAATCATCAAATTTCCATTTCATTATTGAGTGAGAGTATGCATGTGTGTCGGTTTATTGACAAAGAAGCAAATCCATGAGAGTTGCTGATGAGAGAATCTGAGAGCTAAGCCAGCACTCAAAAAAGGGAGAGAAATGTTGGCTCTTGGCTGTGCAAGTAACATGAATGTATAGATTGGAAAATAATTGTTTGCTATTGCTTTTAATAACCAAGCTTCTTCCTTACTTGTGACAGACTCTCAATGCATATATATAGACACTGGATGACAGCAAATTCCTGAATATTCTATCTTATCCCTAACTCTGCTTCACTAAATAGAAG
Organism: Populus alba; assembly: GCF_005239225.2. NCBI lineage: Eukaryota > Viridiplantae > Streptophyta > Magnoliopsida > Malpighiales > Salicaceae > Populus > Populus alba. The sequence goes on along the minus strand of NC_133284.1, from coordinate 49,675,099 downwards.
GGATTCTTTTAATTATAAGTTCATATCACAAAGTTGCTTCACTATCAATTACTCAGTCTCTTTCTAGTGATAATTTGAAGAATCAAAACCCAGGGCTCACCGCATTTTGGTTATTTTGAGTTTCTTATCCTAGTTACTTGTGACATGGTCACTTCATTCAGGCCTGGTCCTGACCCTGTAACCGGAACACGAAATTAACTACTCTTACATGGATGCCGTTAGAGTAAATCTTGGTAGTTGAACACCTCTTCTCTTATACCTGATTTCCTTTTCTATTCCCTATCCTTTCAGGTTCGGAAATGTTCAGACAAACTACCTTAAGCCTCCTAATTTTGTGTTGTGATGTTTCAGGTAAAATCCAGACATGCCTTTGTTTCAATATCTGTGCAAGTATGGGATTTGTATGGCTCATGTTGTACTTTTATGGTGAATTCCAGGACTTTTGGATGCTTGGTTGATTAGTCCATTTACGCGAGCACCATTATGTGGCTATTTTCATCTGTATACGAAGCATAAGAGAGTTTCATTTGTTGCGAAGTTTGAGCCATCTATCGTCTCATAAATTTATATCATTCAATCGCAAATCGACAATCAAAGTGTTACCTTGAAAATGGTCAAAATGCTTTCCTCTTTGCTGATATTCAGAGCTGTTCAGATTATAGCATCAAAGATATCAGATTTCCATAGCATAGAATGACTTTCAGACTTTCAGTTGCTGCTGCAATCATGTCGTTTGCCGACTCCTTTACAGGATTTGGACTTGGATTTACTAAAGTAATTTGTAGGTGCATGTATATGAACAAATCTGTGAGAATTCAGTGCAGTATGAAAGAAATATCAGGGGTGACTCTGTTTTTGTAGAGTCAGATTTTTTGACTCTTCAAATACCTTTTACATTAATCACCATTGACTTCAGGATCTTGCATCTGGTCATGCTTGGAAGGAAACAGCAAGGAAGAAGCCTAATCAATGACCATTACCTAAATAAAGAAACATAAGAATCAAATGAAAGATTTCATCAACGAAATTATTTTACTTCTTTTTTCTAAACACCCTTCAATCGTCAAGCATGATGGATAAGGATAGAGTATATTTACATTAAATGTGTTAAGAATTTTGAAAAAAAGTCTTGGCCGATTTGTGAACGCTGGTTTGAGAAATCTTTTTTTAAAAAATGAATCAAGTAAAATTTTAATAGTATTTGATGAAATGGTATCAATACAATTTTTTATCTCAGGCTTACTGCGTTTCAGTCTGGTGATTAGTTGTAAATATCAAAAAATCATCTCAACTTAAAAACTTAAGCTATTAGATAAGGTTCCAAGAAATGATTTATATTATTTTCTAACACACCCCTTCAAGTGAAAGCTCTTTGAGCTTCAAATTTGCACAAGCCCACATTACTTTGTGCTTAATTTTTATCAAATAAATAGGAATGGTGAGTGAGATTCGAATTCATGACCACTTGAACATCATCAAGGCTCTGATACCATATCAAAGAACCATTTCAACTTAAAAGCTTAAGTTATCAGGTGATATTCTAATAAATAATTTATATTATTCTCTAATAGTAAAGACTGATTTTCATTGATTTTAGGGGTTGAAGTTCATCTGAATTTCCTTAATGTGCTGGGGCCTTAAAGTTATATGCCCTGAAGAGGTCTACTGCTGTCGTTAGATTGGAAAGAACGATTCGGATAGATTTTGGATTTGTACTAATCTATTGACTTGTATCTTATTCGGCTATGTTTTTTGCATGTCTTCCTGTTGTTTCTGTTGTTCATGACCCATTGGGTTGTTTGTTCGGCCATTCCCTGGCTTTAACTTTTTGCTTATAAAAAAAAAAATTGCATTGACAAAGCATGCCTAGCTATGATCTCTCTCGTAAAAAACGGAAAATAGAAAAAGAAAAGAAAAGAAAAGAAAAATATGAATGTCATGGTCTGTCATTGCCAGATGCAGTAAAACTGATTCAACTGACTTCTATCATGGCAAAACATTCAATGGCCTTAAAATTTTTCAGTCGTTAAAATTTTTTCAGTCGTTCTAGTTCTCTAAAAAACTTCAGTAGAAGAGAAAAGTTTGATCATAATTAAGTTAAAAATTTCATCAACTCGTATAGAATTAGCATAATATATTAAAAACAAGATCACAAGAAAGTTTTTGAAAGTAGGCGATCTGCTAACAAGAAGCTCAATATTATCACATGGAAAGAATGGATTATCTATTTCAACCTTTACATTTATAATTGCTCATTAAATTTTTATATTTATACAATTAAACTCCTAATTTGATTAAATTAACTCTTAAAAATTATAATTCAACCCCCGAACTTTAATTTCTTCCAATTAAAGCTTAAATTGATTTAAGAATTAATTTTTCTTGTAATCAAACCCTTCATAAACTCAATTAATCTTTCAACAAAATCTAATTGAATCCTTAAACGTTTATTTTTTACTTTTCTTTTTCAAATTGAATTTTCTTTGTCAATAGAGTTGTCAAATTTCAATCTTTGTATTTTTAAAATTACTTGACCAATTTTTTGGTCATTTTCCGAACACTCCGACATCCTCTTCTCACTGCTATTATATTTTTATTTTCTTTCGATAATTTTTTTTTTTTTTGTATGGGGATCCAAAAATGAATAACAATAAAGTTGAACATGTTTGAAAACAAATTTGAAATTTGAATCATTTTGGAATGATGTTGAAATTGCTGAAAATAACACAAATACATCAAGAATATATATATATATATATATATATATTGTATGCTGAAAATATTTAGAAAAAATATGGGATCAAAAATTGTGTTCTAACAAAACCTTCCCTAAAGCCTAGACATATCATAGTGATTCATAAATCCATTTGTTAAGCAAGACCTCTTGTGGCATATTGTTATCCAAATACTCAACAACTTCAATTTCCTTGAGCTTGGATACATCAATCTCCGAATATTTTATGATGTGGACCAGCCTAGAAACACCAGCAAGGACCCATTACATGTTCCAAATGGTCCAATGACTCGGTCCAAGACAAAGACATTGAAAGAGACATTAAATGCATTTGTTTTGACAGTTTCAACCAAATCAGAATTGAAAGGTCCATTAAAGTATCAAGAGGAGACCCCAGTATATCTTATCCATGTATAAGAGGGGTCCAATACAACCTTATTTGGGCCATGAAGTGACAGCAAAGGAAACAAAAGAATCCTGCTACAACTTGGAAACAATATAGTGGCTACATTTTCCTTTTGTTTCTAGGATTAAAGGGCTGCATAGAAGGCTATAAATAAGTCTTGAATCAATTATATAATATTTTACTTCATTCTCTTCTTCTCATGGCAGAACATGGATTTAATATTAGGCGTTTTATTTTATTTTGTTAGCTACAGCCCAAGGCTTGTTTGGGCGTAATTAATACTTTGTTTTCGGCTAGGATCTAAGGTTTGTTTAGATTAAGTTATGGGCTTTTCAGTTTAGGGTTTTGGGTCAATTTTGAGTGGACCTCATATAAGTCCACATAAGGGGTCTATTAGGGTTAACTTTTCAAGAACTATTTAAACTCATGTAAACCAAAATTTTTGCAGCTTTGATGATTACTACTTTTGGATTTTTAGTTTTAACGTGTGAGAGTGATTCTTGCATTCTTCAGTTCTTAAATGAACTGAATTTGACTTATTGAAGATTAACTAGCTTCGTGGCGTCATTCTACTCATTCCAATAGTGTTGGTGCCTTGGGGTAGGTTTTCATTGTGTCACACTCCTATCAGACATATTTCGACTTTCCTGGATCAGATCTCAATTTTGATTGTGGATTGTGTGACCACATGATCACGAGCTTCGCATCAGTTGGTATTAGAGTTAGGCTCTGAAACAAGGTAATATCATTCTGTTAGTTTTGTTTTTTTTTTAGTGTTCCCTTAAGTTTTTCAGTGTTTGCGTCCATCTTTTTATTCTTTGTGTCTCTGTCATCCAAGAAAGCAAAAAAAAAAAAAATTTATATTTCATCTTATGGATTTGTGATCGTCAATACTACCAAACCAATTAGCATTTATGAAACCATGAAGAGACAAAAGCGAATCCCAAGTGATGTGCAAACCATGAGTTGTTGTAGCTTGGAGGTAACACATGATATGTTTAACAATAGACCAATGATCCTTGGTAGGGGTATGCATAAATTGACATACCTTGTTAACTACATAGCAAATATCAAGTCCAGTGAAGGTAAGATATTGTAATGCCCCAACAATCTAGCGATATCGTGTGGGATCAGAGTAAAGAGTATCAGACAGGAGTCCTAATTTGGAGGAGGCAGGTAGAGGAGTATCAACTGGTTTGCAAGAAGCCATACATGCTCGTTGGATGATATCGAGGGCATACTTATGTTAGCTTAATAAGATACCTATAACAGTAGATTTAACTTCAATGCCCAAGAAGAAATGAACAGAACCCATATCCCAAAGCTTAAATTCTGATTGCAGCAAAGTAATCAATCTATGAAGCACAACTGAGTTACTCCTAGTTAATAAAATATCATTAATATACACAAATAGGTAAATCATGGCACCATCGAGAGAGAGCATAAACATAGAAGTATCACCTTTGGATGCCTAAAATCCAATGGAGATTAAAAACTCACTCAACCGGTTGTACCAAGCGCAATGTAGTGGTAGATAAAACATTGATTAATGCATGGTCGGGAAGGAAGCCTTTAGCAAATCATCTCAAAGTTTTTTGGCAATGTATGCTACACTTATATTCTAAGTGCAAAAGGGTAAGTTGGATGACAAGGCTGAACAAAGAATAGTTCTTTGGCTACGGTTCAACATCAAAAGGCTACAAAGTATATAATCTACAAACTAAAAGGCTAATTATTAGTTGAGATCGAGTTTCATGAGAATGATAAGTGGAATTGGGTATTGAGTTTCATGAGAATGCTAAGTGGAATTGGGAGGAAAAAAAAATGGAAAAAGAATAATCAATTTTCATCAAACTTAAATTTGTGAAGTAGATGTTGAAAAAAGGTATAAATCCATCATTATCACCAACATCTTCTCCATCAACAAGTCAATTGCCAACATCTTCAAGTTCATCTAGATCACAATCTACTATAAGGCAAGGAGAAACTTCTTTAGTTTCACTAGTTAGAAAAATATAGTCATTAATAGACATTTATGAAAGTTGCAATTTCATAATTGTGGAGCTGAAAAGCTATGAAGATGCATCTAAACAAAAGTATGAGTGAAGGCAATGGAGGAAGAAATTAAAATGATCAAGAAAAATAAGATATGAGAGATAATGGATCAACCAAAAGATAAAGAGATCATTCGAGTTAAATGGGTTTATAGAATAAAGCTCAACTTTCATGGCTCAATACAAAAGCTTAAAGCAAGGTTAGTGGCAAAAGGCTACTCTCAACTACCTGGGATCAACTACAATGATTACATTTTCTTGGCTAGAGTCTTTAAAGAAAAACTCTATGTGGAGCAATCGATCGGGTTCGTAGTAAAATGTAATGAAGATAAAATATTAAAATTAAAGAAAGTATTGCATGGGATCAAGCAGTATTGACATAGAACCCCTAACAGGCTTTGAAAAGAATAGAAAGTGAACAGGAAAGAAGGAAAACAGAAGGGAAGTAGTAGCCTATAGTCAACAAGCTTGAAGAATATATAACCATATGAAAACTCGAGGGTGAAGTGCATGTGGCCTGCCCATTCATGTTTTTTCAATGTTTAATGACGTTTTTGAATCTTTTTGTCATTTTTTTGTTTTAGCATTTATGTGGATTGATGATTAAAAATGTTGTTTTGATTGAATAATCTTGTTTTTAAGTTGTTGTTAATGTTGTTGGAATGTTTAAAAGGTGTTTGTGTGTTTGGTTTTGACAAAGTATAGTAGTTTTGGAATCTCTCAAAGGTAGTAGTAGGTGTTTAATGGCTTTTTCTAGGTTGCTAATGCATGGTTCCTGAGTTTAGTTTGAGTCTCAAAGTGTTTAATGAATTAGTTTTGGATTGAGTTTTGATATTTTTTTTGTTGATAATAGGGCTACAATTTTAAAAGTTGAAATCTTATATATATTCTTGATAATTCAAAGTTAAATTTTAGGTTTCATTTTTATTTGATTTTGGTTTCAACAAGCTCGTTTATCATAATTAGTAAATAATATAGGGTTTTTATGTGTCAATAACATGTTTTTCTAGGTTTTAATCTTAAGGTTTTGGTTTTGAATTGAAACCCATTTTTACAAAAATGATGATGCTTGAGCAATCATCAAAGCAAATGGATACTTTATTTTTGATCTATGCTTAATTGTGAACAAAACCTTGTCTTTTATTGCTTGAAATCTAGTTTGATTTGATGTTTATGTTATTGAGCTTGAGTTTGAATGTTCTTTGTTATTCCTCATTGTTCTTCATGTTTTTTTTTTTCTTGGTTCTTCATGTTTATGTAATTGATATGTTTTTTCTTATATTTTTTTGTGTGTGTATTTTTAGTTTTGATTCTGTTTCATTTTAAATCTCTGTTATGGTTTAGTTTTGAATTAAACCTTGTTTTTTTTTGTTCAGTTCATGATTAAACGAGAGTTTTTTCGGGTCAACTTGATCGTGTCAAAACCGAGTTTAAATACTTAAGGCTTTAATGTTTTGTTTGCCACTATTTTGATAAAAAGAATTTTGGCTTAAGCGAGTGTTTAGAAAACACGTCCTCAGACCTATTTTGACATTTTTATTTTGAACAAAAATATTATTTTGCCAAACATGGCCCAAATAACAACATTTTTTTTAAAAAATTATTTTTCCTCGTTACATTCAATCCAATTCTTCTAAAAATTGTATTTTTATTTATAAAAAAGGAGGAAAAAATATTGTAGCATGCTTTTAGAAAAATACCTATTTTGATTTTTCTTTGTATCTTTTTGAATTTCCACCAAGTTCATAAAATTCCTTAAAAATTTGACCAATATTTAAATAATTTTAAATTTATGAAAATTAATGGTCAACATTCTAGTATAAATGTTGGACCTATAAGTAAGCTAGCATTTAAATTACAAGGACTTGACTAGAAAAGTTTTAGGCTAATTTTAGATATTGACTAATTTTAATTAAAAGCATTTTTTACCATAATATACGAGTTGTGAAGAACCCTTTTGCTTTTAATGATAAGTTAACCCTATTAGGGCATCTGCATGGACCCTTCCCATAAGAATTTATCTAGGCATATGAAACCTATAATAAATTCAAAATGTCAAATTTATTCATAAAAAATAAATATTTAATTATTCTGAGTTATAGACAAATTATTAATGAGGAACCTTCAAAACTTTTAAATTATATCCAAACCATATAATACATATCTCAAATAAAATAGGCATGCAAATATCTTTCCTAGTGGCAATCAATTCTTTACTCTAAAATTTTTTAATAAGATAAATATAATCAAATATTCTAGCGACTCAAAACAAATAATTAGATGAAGATTTCTTATACCCCGCGCCAACATGCGATAAAGCTTAACACTATTATCTTCATGGAATGACCTGGAATATGAGAGCATGAGGTCCTTGATTACGTAATTTGCTAGCTAGAATGTTCAAGATGCCTATGTCAATCAATAAATTAGACGACTCTAGAAAACCCGCCATATTAACTCCCTTCAGCCCTTTCTTACTATAAATACTAGCATTTCCACTCTAACAGACCTCAGCGATACTTCAAGCATCTTCTTTTTCACTTGAAGAATGGCTGGTGATCAAGTAACCCTGTTGGATTTCTGGGCAAGTCCATTTGGTATGAGAGTGAGAATAGCATTGGCTGAAAAGGGTGTAAAGTACGAGTACAGTGAACAAGATTTGAAGAACAAAAGTGCTTTACTTCTTCAAATGAATCCTGTTTCACAAGAAAAATCCCAGTTCTTGTCCATAATGGGAAACCTGTTTGTGAGTCACTTATCATAGTTCAGTATATTGATGACGTGTGGAAGGAAAAGGCTCCTTTGTTGCCTTCTGATCCTTACCAGAGAGCTCAGTCAAGGTTCTGGGCAGATTTTGTTGACAAAAAGGTATGGCGTTTTTTTTTTCCTTGGTAAATAAATGGTTCATCTTTTTGGTTTTTGATTTTGTTTTTTTTGAGGTATGACTTGATTAAACCCCCCTTTGCAATTTGATTGGTTCGAAAGAATTAAAAGTTATATCACCACTACAATTAGCCCCAAGACTAATATCAAATTAAGGAAGAAATTAGAGATCTCGACATGGAATGGTGGAAAAGTCTGTTTGATGTTCATTTCATGTGTTCTTGGGTGTGAATTTTTTTTTCCTTTTAACAAATTAACCATTAAGGTTTCTGAACATTTCATTTTTGATGACCTATATTTTCATTCTTATGAGTTCATGAGAGTTAAAGTAGAGGTTGGCAGGATGTTTCTGTATAAGGATCACCAAATTGATTGGATACAATTGCTTTAAGACGCACTAAGATAACTTTAAATATTTAGCTAACCTCTCTAACAATGATTGGTTTTGCCCTACTCTTTAGACAGAAATGATGTACTGGACCACCTTTGACTTTTGTGATTCTAAAAAGTATGTGCGGTGAATTTTTTCTGAAAAAAGACATTGTTTGTCTCAAGATTTACAAAAATAATATAGGTTAAAAAATATTAGAAAAAATAATATAGTTGAACATAATTATATTTTTTAATATTAATTTTTTATATAATTATTATTGAAAATAATGATTGTTTAGTCAAAAAATAAAATATGTTAATGAAATTTTGGGTTGATTTTTGTATATATAAATTAATTTGCATGGGATGTATATTTTGATTTTTGATTAGTAATAATAATAGTGTGGTGACCATAATAATAATAATAATAATAAAAGTGTTAAGTGGAGAAGATGCTTAATAATAATAATAGTGTGGTGACCATTATACAAAAATCTTTCTAATAATAATAATAATAATAGTGTATAAAATTGATATCCAATAACATAGTTTTTTCAAACTGTGCTATTTTCGTTGGATGTATTTACCAGAACTTTTACATAATTATTTTAGAATAGTAAAATACTCATGTGTGGTGACCATTATACTAATTTGTTATGCAATGGTGTGATATGAAACTTCAGTTATATGACCTTGGGAGGAAGATATGGACAACAAAAGGAGAAGATCAGGAGGCAGCCAAGAAGGATTTCATCGACAGCCTCAAGCTTTTGGAAGGGGAGCTTGGAGACAAGCCTTATTTTGGGGGCGAGACCCTCGGCTACGTTGATGTAACACTAGTTCCTTTCTATTGCTGGTTTTATGCCTATGAAACAGTCGGCAACTTCAATTTAGAGGATGACTGTCCAAAGCTGATTGCTTACTGTAAGAGGTGCTTGCAGAAAGAGAGTGTATCCAAGTCTCTTGAAGATCCACAGAAAGTCCGTGATTTCGTTGTGATGAGGAGAAAGATGCTTGGGCTCGAGTAATATGCATCCAAAGGCAAGGAGGAGCTATTTCCTGTTGAGAAGTTGTACTTATGTTGTGTGTGATTTGTGTTTCAAATAAGGCTGGCACTTAGTTGTGCCTGTAATATTTTGAGGTACTTTATTGTGCCTGAAATAGGATGTGGTTTTTCTCTTTGTAATGTTTGCCTTCAAGTATAAAGAGGCTGCCATCTCTTTGTTCAACACGTCTATATATGTCATGCAGTCAATAAGACAACTCTGGAAAACCGGCCATACTTACTCACATCAGCCCTTTCTTACTATAAATACTCGCATTTCCACAATGACAAACCACAGCCTTTTTAGTCCAAGAAAACAAAGAAGCGTTCCTTTACTTCAAGAATCTTCTTTTTCACTTCAAGAATGCCTGGTGATCAAGTAACGCTGTTGAATTTCTGGGCAAGTCCATTTGGTATGAGAGTGAGAATAGAATTGGCTGAAAAGGGTGTAAAATACGAGTACAGCGAACAAGATTTGAGGAACAAAAGTGATTTACTTCTTCAAGCGAATCATGTTCACAAGAAAATCCCAGTTCTTGTCCATAATGGGAAACCTGTTTGCGAGTCACTTACCATTGTTCAGTATTTTGATGAGGCGTGGAAGGACAAGGCTCCTTAATTTGTTGCCTTCAGATCCATACCAGGGGGCTCAGTCAAGGTTCTGGGCAGATTTTTCCCTGTATTAAGAGGGTCAAAGGACGACCTGAAGAATTGAAATCAGATGTAATTTTTCTCATAAATGCTTGTGAACTAAGGTCTAATTGCATGGTATATATCCACTTTGACAGCGGGTATTTCCTTAACTGTTGTATCTTTGACGTCTTTTCAAACAACCATATTCTTGATTCCCATAATAACATGGACAACACATCACACAAGCGCTCCCACTGCTACTAATGGAAGTGTTGTCATTGCTATTATTATTGGAAGCGTTGCCACTACCGCTTCTGGAAGCACTGCTGCTGGTGGTTTTTTATGCCTGCTCCTGGTGAAGAATGGTGGTTGAGAATGGAGAAGGAGAAGAATGCGTTAAAAAGGATAGGGCAATTTACACACACACATATAGGGGTATAATTGTTATTAAGTTGAAAAGTGAAAGGCTATTTTTGGTTTAAAAATTTCATTAAGATAAAAAAAACCTTGAAGAATAATGTTTTCCAACAAAGAGGATGAATGGGAAGTATATAAAAATATATGAAAAGATGTTTTCCCAACTTCAAAACTTTATGATAAAAGAATGAAGAAATATTTTCTTTTTTTCCATTTTTAAAAATACTACATTTGAAGATAAAATTCACTTTTTATATTTCTTATTTTTTATTTTTTTGGAAAAAATGGTGTCAGACATCATTATTGAACAATAACTTAGTTTTATTTTTCTATAGTTTAAAACCATAAAATTTTAGGGATTGAGGAACCTTATCTATGTCATATGTTATGTCAATTGGTATAGAATATTAGCGTGTTTAATTAATAGATACATTGACAACATGATTAGTACTTAAAAGTACATGTTTATTAAGGTTTTATATCATCATTTTGCACTTGAAGTATCAATAACTCCTTAACTAAAGCATGTTTTATAATAACAAGTGTGATACTATAAAATGCCTTAATATATGGTAAATGTTCATCTTAAATGCAGGCCTATCACATAAATCAAAGGATTGATTGATGAATTCAACTACTGAAATTTTGAAGATAAAGAAGGGTGAAGCTTAGAAAAGAGATGTTGGTGTAGTCCAAACTAGAACACTATTTGGTATTTGGGTCATATCTTACACAGATTTGGTGAGACATAGGCCTACAACTTTCATGTGAACAGCAAAATTTAAGAAGGCCGTTTTCAAGTCCAAATTATAGCAACAACGGAGAAGTCTGAATCTGTCCTGTAGCCTAGACATTGTTCAGTGTTCAGCTCATATCTTGAGTTCTAGAAGTCCAAATGACCTTAACTTTTTTTTCCTGGAAAGCTAAGAGAATTTCCTAGAACTTTCATGATTTCATATGGTTTCAGTTCTGATGTTAGCAATGATGTTTTATTCAGACAAGAAGATAAGGATTTTCACCTAGTCAAGATGTGGCCACCCACTAAACAATTATTCATCAAATCAATAGTTCTAAATTTTGGCCTATAAAAGGAGGCATTTGCCATGCATTTAGGCATCTTGGTGTTCAGATCAAGATCATGCTCTTGCTCTCTTTCTTTGTATTTTGTAATGTTTAAGTTTTATTTTGATGTTATAATTAATCTCTTGTTTATGCTTTTTCATTTCCTTTCCTTTATTTGTATAATTATGCTCTTATCTTGTTTATTTATGTTTCTTTCTTTCATTATGTTTAGCTAAATATATTATGTCAAGGTGAAAATGTTACACTAATGGTGTAAGAATAAGTATAATATAAACTCAATAAGGACTTTAATGCTTGAATACTAACATGTTTTTATGTTTATTATCTTGCTCACTTTTAAATATCTTGCTTGTTAAATGGTTAATCTATATTTATGTTGAACAACCCTTGGTACAACAAATGCTTGGCACTTTCATAGCCCAACCGTATGGTATAACCTACTCTGTGCTATGAAAGGAACTTGATTTGTTGTTAACATAAGTCAGTACCATGAATACCTGATAATATTTACAAGTATTGGCATTACTTCAACAAGATAATTAATGTAATCATGTTAACAATTATAATCTAATTGAAACCTCCTTTATGTGTGGTTTCCAGTTGAGTAATAAGAGTTTATACTATACTTATTTGAAGTACCATTAGTGGATCCTCTAACCTTGACATTTGTTTTTATCATTGTTCAATCCTTACAGTAATCTTCCATCTCAAAGTTCTCATTAATTCTTCATCTTCTTTTTTTTATTACTATTATTATTTTATTATTATTGTTATTATTATTTACATTCTTGTTATATTTTATGTACGTTAAGTATGCTCTGTGTTTTTATCAAGGATACTGACATTGTTGGTCTTGCCTTGTTCATTCGCATCAAAAATCTGTTTATATTATATTAATATATCTCTTTGATCTCTTCATAAACTCAGTATATAGGCTGGAAACCTGTGACCCGATCTTTTAAATCATTCCCAGGTGTAACAACGCCACGTATTATTATTATTATTATTATTATTATTATTATTATTATTACTATTATTATTATTATTACTATACTATTATTATTATTGTTGTTGTTGTTATTATTATTCTTGTTGTTGTATTGTTATTTATAATTTATATAATTAACCTCTCTGTGGTTCGATCCCGATCTTGCCGGGTTATTTATTACTTCGACACTCCTGCACTTGGGAGAAGACATCAATCTTTTGGTTGTTCACAACATCTTCTCAATCTATAATCACGAAAGTGGTGATTCAATTTAGAATATTGTTAACAGAAAGTATTTGTCTCCCTTCTATAATACTCTAACACTTATTAATTAGAATCTTTATGGTGTTTTCATTCTTTTCTTTTTTAGTTTAGAAATTTTTTTTTTTTGTTATTTAGTTTTAGGCCCAACCCTAGTATAAATAGAGTTTCTTAGCTTTAAATTTTAGGCGACTACTAGAGAAATATTAAGTTATAAAAATTTTGAATAAGGGTTTTGGTGTAGTGACCTTATTCGACAAATTTTTATATTGCTTGTGCTTGTTGTTTTTCATGTGTTGTTTTCATTAGTGTTAGTTGGTATCAAAGTTGTGCTAGTGGATATCAAAGCCCAAAGACTCTTGGTGGTTAGTTATTGTGTGCTATTGAATAAGCATGGTTGGAAGATGTTGTTGTAAAATAGAACGTGCTTATGTAAGAGGGGATGTGGAGGTTTTCTCTTAGGAAAGAGATGTTCAGGAGCTAATGATACAAAGAAAAATAATATAATTAAGGTTTTGACTAGAAGTGATAAAGTTGCAAAGACAAGTTGAAGAATTATCTCGTCAAATGGGAGGAATGAAGAAGAAACAATTGAAGGAGGATGGGGATAGTGATCATGGATATCCATAGATAATTTTGAGACCCCATTCGAAAGACATTAGTAGTGGAGACAACTTTTGATTAGCATAAGTATCGTTGAGATGAAAAGATTTAAGTTGAAATATATAAAATTTATTATACATTTCAAGTGAAAAAAAAGAAAAAATAGATTGAGAGTCTTGATTAGAAATCCATGAGATTGATGCAAAAGTAATTTGAACTTGAGGATGAGTTCTCTCCAACTAGAAAAAACAAAATACAAGAGGATTTTAAAGGAAGATATTTTTTTTTCCAATGTTATTTTTATTTCTATTTAGTTTAGAAAAATATTTAAATTTATGGTGTTTTTATTCTTTCTATTTAGTTTAGAAAACAGTTAGTTCAATAAATAAAAATTAATTAGTTTAGGTCTAAAAATAGTATATAAATAAAGGGTGCATGCCTAGCCTGTATTTTAGGAGACTATTTAAAAAAAATTAATCAATAATTTGTTGATCGATTAAAATTTTAATTATGTTATATTTATTATTTTTCCTATGTTATTTAATATTATATTATTATGGAATGTACACACACACGCACTATAGGGACTATTCTAATGTTGTCATCTCTACCTTTACTATTGTATATTGTTATACACATATAAATAATAAAGGTTGGTTAAATGATAGGTTAAACCTCCTTTTTTTTTTTCAACTTGGTATCAGAGCCTTAACACATCAAAACTCCTCTCTCCCTCTCTCAAATGGACTCTATTATTGCCGACTTCTCCCTCCACCAAATTAATGTTGCAACCCAGCTGACCGACCACTCATAAGCTACTACCGATGGTGCCTTCCCATAGCAACAACCTCATTCTCTTGCATAGTAGAAAAATGGTTATTTTTCTCATGTTTCTATCGTTCATCTTCATATTGTAGGGACATCAACTTCAATTATAGTTGCTTTGTCCAACCTTTAGCAAGTTGTTTTGTTAAAGTTTACGAAAAACCAATTATCTCTACTGAAAGAATGCAAAATGAAGCCGTATTCATCTTAGTTAGTGTGCCTTCCATTTTGTGTCGTGTCCTTTTTTTGTTTATGAAAGTTCTATTGGTTCTTCTTCGATAATCAACCCTTCTTTTCTTCATTGGAAGCAACATAATCAACTTATTTTGAGTGCCTTACTCTTTTCTCTTTTTATAGATGTACTACACCTTATGGTAGATTGCTAGACCTCTCATTATGTTTGGCATACTCTTAAGAAAGTTAGCCTCTCCATCTAATTCTCATATTATGCAACTCCATGGATCTTTTCAAGATTTTCGAGAAGGTTTTGCTATGTACATGCAGCAAATAAAAACCATTATTCGATGAATTGGTTGTTGTTGGCCGCCCTATCTCTCTTCAATACTTCAACCTTTATATTTTTTATGGCCTTTGTGATGAGTTTAAGGACTTGGTAACCAACCTTGCTACTAAGGAAGAACCATTATCATATGCTGACCTTCATAGCCATCTCCTTACCTGTAAGTTTCTGCAAAAGACCTCCCTTCCATCCATGGCTGCAAACCCACCTTGACTATCGATACTATCTTTGTTGCCTTTTGCTCATCTTGCCTAGTATCTAATGTGTTTCATGTTCCTCAAGTTACCAAACCATTGTTTTTTTGTTTAAGAATTTTTGTCGTGATAATAAATGTTTATTTTGAATTTCATGCATCTGTGTCTGATTTTGAATTCCTTTTCGATCAGAGTAACGATGGTCTCTATGTTCTATCTAAGTCTTCTACAACATCCATTCCTCAAGCTTATTGATCTCCTTGCATCTCTACGACTGTTCATCTATGGCATCGTCAATTGGGTCATCCTACTTCATGTATTTTCAATTTGTTAGTTTCCAAAAATAAAATAGCATGTACTTCTAAATGCTCTCTTGTTCAATGTCAAGCTTGTCTACTAGGTAAGTCATTGTGTTTTTCATTGAAACATACAAATCATAAAACTACTGCCCCACTTGATTTAATATTTAGAAATGTTTGGGGCCCTGCTCCTATGTTTTCCTCTAATGGTTTTTGTTACTTTGTTATCTTTATCAATGCGCATACAAAATATATATGGTATTATCCTCTTGTTGCAAAAACTGATGTGTTTTCTACATTCCATTGTTTTCAAGTGCTTGTTGAGTGTTAGTTTTCACACAAAATTAAATTTGTTTAAACTCATTAGGGTGGTGAATATTGTTAGTGAAATAGTTTATTCCAGACTATTGTTATTCATCACAAGTTATTTTTGTTTCTCATACACATGACCGAAATGACACCGTTGAGCATCGCCATCGGTATATTATTGAAACTGATGTTACCATTCTAGGACAATGTAGTGCTACATTATGGTTTTGCAATTGTGTTTGAATTGTAAGTATATTTTATCTATCATATGCCTACTCTTGTCCTCCAAAATCAATCTCCGTTTGAGTGTTTGTTTCATTGTACTCCTGATTATGATTTTTGACATACTTTTGGGTGTCTTTGTTTTCAGTTTTTGCTTACTTATTATAGTCATAAGTTGGATTTTCATTCATTTCCATATGTGTTCTTAGGTTATAGTTCCTCTCATCTAGGTTATTGTTGTCTTTTTTTTCTTTTTTTTTTGATCAAATATAAGTATTGTATAGATCAAAAAGTAGCAAGCGAAGCTTGCGAAACAAGCTGGAAACCAGCAGAACAAATGAACATACAAAACCCGGCAAAGGGAACAATCTCTCTTGAACAGTAGAGAGAAAAACTCCGAAGCACAACCTAAAAGCAAAAAGGAAAACGACAATGCTGGAATCAGCATACAGAAAAGCAAGCTCTCAAGGCAAAAAAAAATGGGAAACATGTTCCTTAATGAAGGGGACCAAGGAAGGTCAGGCACCTCGAAGCCAACAAACAGCCACCAGCAAAATGAAGCACTAGCCAATCAAAGCCATGCAGGTGACTAGCTTTAGCACGCCAAGAGAGAACTGTCGGCCAGCTATCCCAGCATCATCAACTTGGATTTGCACCTCGATGCCAGCTAAAGCAGAAGCAAAAGCAACCAGCACACCGTAAATCCAGCAAAAGAAAGATCCCAAGAGCAGCAATGAGGGACCGCAAGACGACAAGGAGAAACAGCTACAACAGCATTCACTAGCAGCCGAGAAGACATATACCAAGCCATCCATGCAAAATAAATTGCTACCAGCCAACCCAGTCATCGCCTGAAATTAATTCACTAGAAGACAACCCAGCCGCAGCCATCAATGCAATTTAATTCACTACGATACATCCATGCAAAATAAATCACAAGCAGCCAATAAACATTGACTATTCATGCAGAGACAAGGGACCCGGCATTAAAAGCAGCACGTAGAAAATGCATGACCAAGGCTTCCCCATGCAGTACCGTATCAGGATGAAAACGATTTGCATGGAAGACCAAGGAAACTGAAATTGGAATTTGCAGGAGACAGAATCAACACGCTCAGACATGAAGATTGTGCTTGAACTTTCTGAAAACAGAAACTGAGCAGAAGAAACTACAAACCCAGTTGTATCAATCAACGAGAACTATCTTCTTTGTCAAGCAGCAACATGGTAAAGAGAGTGGTCTTTTTCATGGAAAAGCAAAACTGTGTAAAACAGAATTTGAAATCTTCGTAATGTGGCATCTATAGAGGATGACTTCTGTGCAAAGATGCGGCTGTTTCTTTCATCCCAAATCAAATACACAAGTAGGGCAAGGGATACACGTCTCATTCTTAGCTTCAGCTCTTTACTCCTCCCATTCAGACCTCTGATGGCACTGGAAAGTGTAGACATAGGCTGATAGATTCTAAGCCAGCTCTTAGCTCGATTCCAGAGTAAAGAAGTCCAGTTGCAATTGAAAAAAAGGTGGGCGTGTTGACTCGTCTTCTCTACTGCATAAGGAACAAACACAGTTTCTGTGGGAAGTAGCTGAGCCGGGTCCCTTGTGCGTAGTCTCTACCAAGGGTAGCGAGCCATAGAATAAATCTGGTTCGAGGCAGTGACCATTCCTCCCAAACCACCCTAGCCCACTGGACACTCTCACCTTTAATCCTAAAGAATTCATGAGCATTAGCCATAAATGTCCCCGAACCACTATGCCAATTTTCAAGAGTAGTGATAGCAGCAGGTATGCCTCCGCATTGTTCCACCAGCTGGTTTTTGAGAGTGCAAATGGACTTCCATAGAGGCGATGAAACACTCCTTACACCCACAACCCAGATTGTTGTATGAGGAAGGTAATAATGTGCCACCCAATGAATCCACAAAGAGTCAGTTTTAAGATGAAAGTTCCATAGCTGTTTTGCTAAAAAAATTTTGTTTCTTGCCCTGATATCTAGGAGAGCCAGGCCTCCTTCCTGCTTGGGAAGACATACCTTTTCCTAGGAGACAAGAGCAGAGTGAGGAGAACAAGAGTTACCCGACCAGAGGAAACTTCGACAGATGCTATTGATCCTGGTAATAACTATAACTGGAATCGGAAAGATACTGAGCCAGAATTGAACCATGCCATGCAGAACTGATCTGATGAGCTCAAGGCGACCCGCATATAAGAGGTGTTTCCTCATCCAACTCTGAATAGAAGATTCCAATTTCTGCAGGAGAGGGGAGAATTGACTAGCCAATAATCTGTGAGGGCTAAGAGGGACCCCTAGATAACGGAAAGGAAAACTCCCTTTTATAAAGCCAGTAAGGTGCAAGATGGCAAGCTTAACACTTTCCCCCACACCACCGAAATATATAGAGGACTTCTCAGCATTAATATCAAGGCCTGATATCCGACCAAAAGCAAGAAGCTGCTAGTTTAATATGCTAACTGACTGCATATCACACCGGCAGAGTAATAGGACATCATCTGCAAAGGCTAAGTGGCTGACCCCTAGAGCACAACACTTGGGGTGGAAATTGAAATCAATGTGCTGCGTACTCTGCATAATCATCCTGGAAAAGTATTCCATACAAGCAATAAAAATATATGGAGAAAGAGGATCTCCTTGCCGAACACCACACTGCCCCTTGAAGAAACCATATAGATTCCCATTAACAGAAACAGAGAAAGATGTAGTCTCAACACATTGCATAAGGAGCCTGACAAACCGAGGAGGGAAGCCCAAAAACAACAATACTTGACGCAGAAAAGACCACTAAACAGAGTCAAAAGCTTTCCTGAAGTCAATCTTAATAATACATCTAGGGGATGCCCTCTTCCTCCCATAATGACGTAAAAGCTCCTGCATGAGGTGAATATTGTCAGCCATATTTCTTCCTCCTAGAAAAGCATTCTGGACAGGGCTGATGATATCCTGAAGAGCATGCGCCATTCTCCCCGCAAGAATCTTGGAAATAACCTTATAGATGACGTTGCAACAAGATATCGGCCGAAAGTCAGCAGCCAAGTTAACATTGGATGATTTTAGGACAAGGGCAATGACAGAATGGTTGACTTGTTTGAGCAAATGTCCCGATGTGAAAAATTCCTTGACTGCAGCACAGAAATCCCCGCCCACTATTCTCCATGCTTTCTTGAAGAACAGGGAAGAGAACCCGTCTGGCCCAGGGGACTTCTCATTTCCAATGCTGAAGAGAGTTTGCTGGATAAGGTCATCTGTTATTGGTCCCAAAAGAAGAGCATGGGAAGCTGTATCAATACAGGGGCCACACTGGATGACATCCTCATTAATGGGATCGATTTGTTTTGTAGAGCCAAGGAGATTTGTAAAGTATCGGACAAACTCATCACCCACCTCATCAACCGAAGAAGAATACGTGCCAGAGGGGACCTGGATTGCTGGAATATGATTTCTCCTATGCTTTTGGCTCAGCAAAGCATGGAAGAAACGGGTGCCTTTGTCCGCTTCCTTTAAGAAAGTGAATTTGAGTTTCTGCCCATAGTAACTCTGCTCCGCCGACTTGAGGTGCACAAGCTGTGATCTAAGATGCTTGACCTGGGACTGAAGATGAATATTATCACAGTCTTGATGCAAGAGAGATTGAAGGCTATCCAGTTCTTCCTCAGCTCTGGTAACTCGTTGAGAGATGTGACTATAATGAAGCTTGTTGAGCTCCTTCAGTGGCCTTTTCAGCAGTTTCAGCTTTCGACACAAAGTGAACATATAGGAACCATAAACAGGCGTATTCCAGCATTGCTCAATCAACTCAAGGAAATGAGGGTGATCAGCCCACATGTTAAAAAAATTGAAGTTCCTGTTCCTGCAAGGCTGCCGAGAACCTATTTGAATAGAGGATGGGGAGTGGTCCGAGAAAGCCCCAGGATTATCAAAATGCACCTGAGCCTGCTGCTGCAAAGTGGACCAATGAGTGTTAACCATAACTCTATCAATTTTGCTCCAGACATGTCCATTTGACCAGGTGTAAAGGCAGCCAGTTGAGTTAAGGTCAGCAAGACCCAAGTCTGAGCAACATTCCCTAAAGTCTGTAACTTCATAGATGGTCACAGGAACTCCATTGTGTTTATCCTCCTGAGAAAGCACCGAATTAAAATCACCAAGAACCAGCCAAGGAGTATTAGGACTCCACCTCCGCAGGTCATCCCATAGGGATCTTCGAAGAGAAATAGTGTTGAAACCATAGACAAAAGAAGCTGTGAAACCATAGGTTATTGTTGTCTTAATTTAGCATCTCATGAGTTTATGTCTCCCATCATATTTGTTTTCATGAAATGTGTTTCCTTTTACAAAATCTGAACAAATAGCACAACACCTAATCACATCCTCCTATCCTATACAACCTACACACTTATGAACCTTGAATCTTTCCCTAAATTTTCATCTCACTGCCCCACCAATCCACCACATTAGTAGCCAACCAAACTAGATAACCCACTAGCAAACCATGTCTGCCACCAACCCAACGCCACCCAACCTTGTCCTTATGTCACCATCTACTTGTTTTCATAATGATCATTTTGCATGAGTAGGTTCTCCTCCTTCAGAGTTGTATTTTTCAAGGTTTGTTACCATAGTCAACCCTAGTTTTGTCGCGGGCTATCCGACCCCTATGCTGCGAGCTTTAGACCTCGGATAGGTTCTTCAGTAGATCTATAACTCATTGTTGATCTCTCCTCTTATCCTCTCCAACATCTTAGAGGTTCAGGTTCTCCTCCACCTCATCCTACCACTCGTCAGCATCTCATGGTTCTTCATCCTTAGGTGCCAAAGATCGTCCTTCTAACATTGTTTGTAGCCACCTCTGTTACTTCTCTCTTTTAGGTAATATTTTCTCCTCGCTATAACCCATTGCATTCTCTGATAATGATAGGTATGAGGCTTGACATGGTGCTATGCGAGATGAAATTCAGGTTTTGTGCTTTAATGATACTTGGTCCTTTGTTCCTTTCAATCCTTTGATGAATGTTATTGGTAGTTGTTGGGTGTACAAGATAAAGCATCATGTGGATGGCAACGTTAAGCAGTATAAGACGAGATAGTTGTTGAAAGTTCTATTCGACAAGAAGACATTGATTACTCTAAGACTTTCAGTCCTATTATTAAGCAGGCGATTGTCATATTATTCTTTTTCATTGTGGTTTCACGTGGTTGGAAGATTCATCAACTCAATTCCATAATGGTCCTTAATGCAGTCTTTATCGAAGAGGTCTATGTGAAACAACCTCCAGGTTTTATTGACTCTGATCTTCCCTCTCATGTGTGTTGGTTGCTTAAGTCTCTATATGGTTTAAAACAAGCCTCGCGGGCAAGATACACTCATCTGAGTGATTTTCTGCCTTTTCTTACGCTTCCAATGTTGACATTCTTATTTATCTTGTTTGTTGGTGCTGATATCTTTTATCTTTTGGTTTATGTTGATGATATCTTACTTACGGGTAGCAACTCTATTATACTTCACCGGCTCATATAGTTGTTGAGCTTAGAGTTTAAACTTCGTGACTTAGGCACCGTTTATTATTTTTTAGGCATTGAGGTTCAGTCCACCAGTATGAGTCTGATGTTATGATAGCATAAGTATATTATTGACATCCATACTCGGGCTGTTATGACCTCCTGCAAACCTGTTGATACTCTTATATATACCTCAAAAGCTACCATACTACCAGATTCCTTATTTTTTGATCCTACATAGTTTTGTCAAATCATTAGTGTTCTTCAATATCTCACCTTTACGAGGCCAGAAATTTGCTTTGCTGTCAATAGAGTCTATCAATTTATGCATGCTCCTATAGATTCTCATTGGGTTTCCATTAAACGCATTTTGTGTTATCTTCAGCGTACGACATCTTATGGTTTATATATCACTTGTAGTTCCTCATTTGTTTTACATGGCTTTACGAATACAGATTGAGCATGTAGTATTAATGATCGCAAGTCTACAGATGGTTACCTTACTTTCTTTGGTCAGAGGTTGATTTCGGGGAATCAAGCAAGCAACACATAGTTGCCTGCTCCTCTAACTAGATTGATTATAAAACCTTAGCAGATTGCACTACTGAGGTTATTTGGCTTCAGAACTTATTGATAGATCTACAAATCCCTTCTACTTCTGCTCCTACCAGTTGGTGTGATTATCTTAGTGCTACTTATTTATCCGTGAATTCTATTTTTCATACTCGTACTAAATATGTTGAGGTTAATTATCATTTTGTATGAGACAAGATTGCGAAGAAAGAGATTCAGAATAGTTTATATTTTCTTATGATTAACTTCCAAATGTCTTTATTTAGCTGCTTTATAGTACTTCCTTTACTACTTTTCAATTCAAGCTTCGGGTCAATCTTTCACCCTCGGCTTCAGGTGTGTGTATAAAAAAAAGAATTGACTAAATAAATAAAAAGTATTTTATTTGTTCTGAAATTATATAAATCATAAAAGGAGAAGGAAACAAGGAAAAAGGCAGATGAGAGCGTGAGGTCCTTGATTACGTAATTTGCTGTCATGTTGAACAAATCATTGTCATGCAGTCAATAAGTCAACTCTAGAAATTAAACTGGACATATTGACCCGCTACACCCTTTCTCACTACAAATGCTGGCTTTTCCAGGCTGACAAAGCACAGCTTTTGCAGTCCAAGAAAACAAACAAGCCTAACTTTGCTTCAAGCATCTTCTTTTTCACTTCAAGAATGGCTGGTGATCAAGTAACCCTGTTGGATTTCTGGTCAAGTCCATTTGGTATGAGAGTGAGAATAGCTTTGGCTGAAAAGGGTGTAAAGTATGAGTACAGTGAACAAGATTTGAGGAATAAAAGTGATTTGCTTCTTCAAATGAATCCCGTTCACAAGAAAATCCCAGTTCTTGTCCATGATGGGAAACCTGTTTGTGAGTCACTTATCATTGTTCAGTATATTGATGAGGTGTGGAAGGACAAGGCTCCTTTGATGCCTTCTGATCCTTACGAGAGAGCTCAGTCTAGGTTTTGGGCAGATTTTGTTGACAAAAAGGTATGTTTTTTGTTCTTAAATGGTTGATCTATTTGGTTTTTTGATTTTTTGCTGTATTGAACAGTGTATTTTAAATCCACCCCGGTGATTAAACCTACTTTGCAATTTGATAAGCTTGGAAGAATTAGAATATTACATCACCATTACAATTAGCCCTTGAGACTAATATCATATCAAGGAAGAAATTCGGCATCACAATATGGAATGGTGGAAAAGTCTGTTTGAAGTTAATTTCAAGTGTTCTTGGGCACGAAATTTATTTTTTTTATGTAACAAATTAGCCATTAAAGTTTCTGGTCATTATTGTCATTCTTGTTATTTCCTGATAATTAAAGTAGAGTTTGGCACGATGTTTCTGTACAAGGATTACCTAATTGGTTGGGTCCAACAACCTTAAGACGCCCCAATAAAACTTTAAAAATATCATATTTATTGGATTAAGGATAAGATTTGGGCTTGGGTGATGATGCTTTTGTTATATTGGTGGGTAGTCAGTAGTCACCTTCAAGTATCCAAAAATTATCATCGATGGTGACATTATTGAGGTTTTTCCTATTGGTGAACTTCCCTTGATTAAAAAAAAAAAGTCACGATGAGCCTTCCGTCTATTACTTAATTATTTGTCACTTTCAACGCAGCAAAGTAAATAAGACGTTACACACCATCTTAATTAGTTGCTGCATTAGCCGTATTTGAATTTCTACCCTCTGTAACAGTTATTGGCTAGACAGAAATTACAAGTACTGGTACAACCGTTGACCTCTGTGATTCCAAAAAGTCACTAATTTGTTTTACAATGGTGTGATATGAATCTGTAGATCTATGACTTTGGGAGGAAGATATGGACAACAAACGGAGAAGATCAGGAGGCAGCCAAGAAGGATTTCATTGACAGCCTCAAGCTTTTGGAAGGAGAGCTTGGAGACAAGCCTTACTTTGGGGGCGAGACCCTCGGCTACGTTGATGTAGCACTACTTCCTTTCTATTGCTGGTTTTATGCCTATGAAACCATCGGCAACTTCAATATAGAAGTTGACTGTCCGAAGCTTATTGCTTGCTGTAAGAGGTGCTTGCAGAAAGAGAGCGTGTCCAAGTCTCTAAAAGATTTTCAGATACTCTATGATTTCGCTGTGATGGTAAGGAAGAAGCTTGGGCTTGAGTAGCCATAGACAAGGAGGTGTTATTTCCTGTGTTATGTTATACTTATGTTTTGTTTTTGTGTGATTTATGTCTCAAACAAGGCTAGCACTTGGTTGCGCCTGTAATATGTTTGTATTCTGAGGGTACTTTGTTGTGCCTGGCTTGGGATGTGTTTTTTCTCCCTGTGATGCTTGTTAGCCTTCAAATATATCGTGGCTGATAAGCTATCTAATATCAGATAATCTCCGGATTTTTCTAGGAAATTGTTATTTCTATCTTTTAAAGTTTTCAATAAAATAGTTGTGTTTAATCATGGAAAGCTTAATTTTTATCTAAATTTTTTTCATGACTTCATCACTCTATAATTTATTAAACTAAAAACGTGTTTAGCAGTGTGGTAGCGATTGTTTTTCAAATAACTTTTTTGTGCTGAAATTCATGCCAATGATTTTTTTTTATTTTTTTTAAATTATTTTTGACATCAGCACGTCAAAACGATCCAAAACATACAAACCGTATTAAATTTTTTTGAGAACGTGGTTTGCACCGCGTTTCCAAACACTATCTAAGCAAGCTTAAGAGACCTCAGGAAAGCTATGCATGAATGAATATCTAATCATGAAACCAATGATAGTAGGATGAGACAAATACAAAATACTATCTACCATCAAGGTTTATATTTTCCCCTGTATTAAGAGGTTCAAAGGACGACCTGAGGAATTGAAATCAAATGTAAATTTTCTCATAAATGCTAGTGAACTAAGGTCTAATTCCATGGAATCTGTCTATCGGAATTTTGATCATCGGTAATTTTCCATTCCGTCATCAATTTTTTCGGTAATAAAAAAAAACAAATACTGACGGAACACCGACGGTATTACAGACGGCAAAGCGCGCAAGAAAAAAAATTACCCGTGAGATCATTTACCAACGGAACAACTCCATCTGTGTTTCCAACGGTATTTACCAACGGAATATCCGTCGGTGATTGTGGAAAGGACAATAAATATTTTAGAATTCCTTGTCAAATACCGATGAAATATATCCATCGGTAATAGTAATGGAAAATACCGACAAAATATATTCGTCAGTGAATATGGCATGGACGGTAATTTTTTGCAACACTCGGTATAATACCGACGGGGGATGTTTCTGTTTGGAAATCCATCGGTATTTATTTAAATTACAAAAAAAAATTATTTATTAACAGGAAAAAAAACTTAATAACCAAATAATTTGTATTAAAACATTAAAATGTATAAATAATGTTAAATAAATTTAATCCAAATATTCATTTACAAATTTAATGTTTAATAAAAACAAAAATAAACTAAAATAGTGGCGAAGCTGGAGGAGGAGGAGGAGGAGGAGGCTGGTTGTTGCCGGAACCGTACGACCAAAAGGGAGCACATGGATCATCTCCCATCTTTAATCTAATCTCCATAACCATTTGACGGAGCTGATCATAATCTGTTGAGAGGCGTTGATATTGTTGTTTCAAGGCAATGAACTCCTCTAACTGCGTGCTTAATACTGATGAAGAGCTCCTAATGGTTAAGACACTACGGGCCGACCGCAAGTTTTTGGCCGTAGTGTTGGAGAGGCTGTAGACCCGATTTTTATCGGGTCCACCAGACGATCCGACCTCCATCCACAAATCCGGATCAAAATCCGGATGGGTCGAAGGATCGTCCCCATATCTCTCCTTCAACCATCTATTATAGGTCTCCTGAATTTTTTTAAAAAAATCATCATATTCAATTCAAGAAAACAATAACTTACAAAATAAAATGATTGAACGAACATACCAAAAAGTGCTGAGCACGGGTGTCCACGTGTTGTTGCACCCCCTTTTGGCGGTCTTGACTTCGCACGTGTGTCTCTACAAATAGCTTCATTGGACTCGGCTCATGTCCAAGAGACGTAGCCTGTAAGGAAATAAAAACTTGCAAGTTAAATATATTTATAAGCAACAACAAATTAATTAACAATATATTTCATTTAAATTAATCTTACCATCTGCTTCAAATATGCGCTAAACTGGACATAATCGCCGGTTTGCGTGGTCATCGAACCATGAATTTACCGGTTTCAATTGTTGGCTCTAGACTGTGAGCGTCATGAGAACCGCTTAGACGTCACGTGCTCAATTTATGCCGCCCATATATCTCCCGAGATGAATAGCGGTTTGAATTCCGACCAAACTGCCACCTCCTTCCATCCTTCAAGGTCGTTGTCCCTCGCATTTCTTTTCGCCTTTTTTTGGATGTCATACCAAAAATCACGCAACCTACTTCCATAGTAACTAATTAGAATTTAGAACATAAAATTAAAAATTAAAATAAATATTATTTTTGAAGTTACCTATTTGTTGTGTGATTTCTCTCATACCCTCCTAACAACATTGTTGTCCGCGCTATCTCAATCAAATTTATTCTGTGTATATAAATAATTCATTTAAAATAAAAATAGTACAAGATATAAAATTAGAAAAATTATTTATTAAAAATAAACTGGAAATTTAAAATTAACACCTACCTGAAATTAACACCTACCCCTCCTAACAACATTGTTGTCTGCGCTATCTCAATCAAATTTATTAAGTGTATAATAAATAATTCATTTAAAATAAAAATATTACAAGAATATAAAATTAGAAAAATTATTTATTAAAAATAAACTGAAAATTTAAAATTAACACCTACCTGAAATCGCCAAAAAGCAGGCATCGATATTAGGTCTCCACTCAGGATGTCTGGAGACTTGACTCCATTGAAATAATGAAATCTCCATCGAGGATTTAAATGTCGATGTTATTGTCCTGGAAGCCTTAATGTTTGTGAACCTGAAATTAAATAAAATTAATAAAATATTAATTATTTGTTCATAAATTATGTTATAAGTATATATAAAAAAAAACTAAAACCTAAACAAACTTACATTGAGAGGTCATCCTTCCACTGTACAAGGTATTTGCGGGTGAATTGACCTCGATGTGAAGGCACACTGCCTCTATGCTGTGAAACCCGCGCTAGAAGAGGCAACATCACAAGTTGGTGCAGATGCCTTACCATGATCAGCACCTAAAGAGATGTCCTCCTCGCCGTAATCACAAGTATTAGCATTATTCGAATAAGATAACTAATTTAATCATATTAAATAATTTATAAATCCGATTGGAACCTCCTTTATGTGTGTGGTTTTCAGTTGAGTAATAAGAGTTTATACTATATTTTGTTTGAAATATCATTAGTGAATCCTCTAGGCTTAACACTTGTTTTTATCATTGTTTAATTCTTACATTGATCTTCCATCTCAAAATTCTCATCAACTTCTTCTTCTTCTTCTTCTTCTTCTTCTTCATTATTATTATTATTATTATTATTATTATTATTATATTACTATTACTATTAGTATTAGTAATATTATTAATATTACTATTAGTATTACTATTATTGTTATTATTGTTGTTGTTGTATTATTGTTATTTATAATTTATACAATTAACCTCCCTGTGGTTCGATCACGGTCTTACCGGATTATTTATTACTTCCACACTCCTACACTTGGAAGATGACATCAATCTTTTGGTCATGTCAATGATCAAAGGATGAAGAAATATTTTTCCTTTTTTCCATTTGAAAAAATACTACATTTGAAGATAAAATTCACTTTTTATATTTCTTTTTTATATATTTTCTTGAAAAAATGGTGTAATACACCATTATTGGACAATTAATTTAGGGATTGAGAAATCTTGTCTATGTTATATGTTATGTTAATTGGTATAAGAATATATTAGCCAATTAATAGATATATTGGCAACATCTTCTCAATCTATAATACAGAAGTGGTGACCATTTAGAATATTGTTAATAGAAGTATCTGTCTCCCCTGTGAAATACTCTAACACTTATTAGAGTTCAAAATAAAATATTTGTTTAAGTGGAGATGTAATAAACTCTCTCTCTCAACAAATACACATACACACACCAAAAAATTTTAAACATCCAATCTCCAAATAACTTAATTACCTAATTTTTATAAAGGCCCACACTAAAATCTCCATAGAAAGACCTGGATTATTGATGTTGCATGATTTTTAGAAGAGGTTTTGTTTTCTTAGTTATTTTTATTGTTATATTTAGTTTATCAAAATATTTTTATGGTGTTTTTATTATTTTTTTTAGTTTAGAAATTTTTTTCTTATTTAGTTTAGGCTCAAGGCTAGTATAAATAGGGTTTCTTAGCTTTAATTTTAGAAGACTACTAGAGAAATATGAGGGTTTTGGTGTGGTGACCTTGTTCGATAGATTTTTTTTGTTGCTTATATGCTAATGAATAAACATGGCTTGGATATGTTGTCACAAAACAGGATGTGCTCATGTAAGGGGATATGGAGGTTTTTATCTCAGGAAAGAGATGTTAGGAGCTAGTGATACAAACAAAAATTATATAATTAATGTTTTGACTAGCAACAATAAAGTTGCAAAGGCAAGTTAAAAGAATTTATCCTCTCAAATGGGAAAAAATAAAGAAGAAAGAAACTGGAGGACAATGGGAATGATCATTGACACGACCAAAAGATTGATGTCTTCTCCCAAGTGCAGGAGTGTCGAAATAATAAATAACCCGGTAAGACCGGGGTCGAACCATAGGTAGGTTAACTATATAAATTATAAATAATAATAATAATAATAATAATAATAATAATAAGTTAAAGAGGAATTTGAGATGTAAGATTAATGTGAGGATTCAACAATGATAAAAGCAATTGTCAAGGTCAAAGAATCTACTAATAGTATTAGAAATAAGTATAGTATAAACTCTTTTTATCAATTAACTAGAAACCACACATAAAGGAGGTTCCAATCGGATTATTTATCCTTAATAGTTCATTATAAATTTTTAACATGATCATATTAATTATCTTAGTTTAGTAACACCATACTTTTAAATATTGTCAGGAATTTATGATGTTAACTTATGTTAACAACAAATCAAGTTCCTTTCATAACACAGGTGTAGGTTATACAATACGGTTAGTTATGAAAGTGCTAAGCATTTGTTGTACCAAGTGTTATACAACACAAATCTAGATTAACCATTTAACAAGCAAGGTATTAAGAATTAGTAAGATAAAAAGATAAGACATGTTAATAACAAACTTTCTTGGATACAAACATTGAAGTTCATGTTGAGTTTATATTATACATATTCTAACATCATTAGTGAAACCTTTTCACCTTGACATAATAAACTTAGGCTAAACATAATGAAGAAGAGAAACATAAATAAAAAACATAAGAACATAAGTATAGTAAAGGAAATGAAAAGCATAAACAAGAGATTAAGAAAAATATAACATGAAATAAAACTTAGAAAAGCTCATTTGATAGTTACAATATTCCACAAATTTCAAATGAAGGAGTCACAATAGTTATTTTTCTTTGTTTCTAAAAGAAAACAAATACCAACATTATTGTTTATAAGCTTATTCTGAATGGTATTTTGTTTGTGTGACATACTTAAACCACAACTGTTCCTAGCAAAGATATTCATAGAGAAAGAGCAAAAACTAAGATAGACTAGACTTAGCAAGGCAAAAAACTTATAACTAATTGACTGATGTCCACTCATCTACTTCTCTGTCAATGTTTCCTTTTATTCCTTCTTCATACAGTTTGAGTTCTTGAGTTTTTCCTAGACCCAAAGCCACCACTTCATGTATCATTTCTTAAGTCTCTTTTTCACTCTCAAAACCATTGTCTTAATCCTTCATACAAGTAATCTGGAACCAAACATTTCCTTGTTAGATTCCTAAGTTTAGGGAGTCTGAAGAATCACAATCCTTCGTTGTGTTAGCAACACTACTACTAGCTTGCAACAACTTCAGTTTCCTTATTTTTCTTTTATCCTTATATGTGTGTTCATTGGTCACTTCTAAAGAGGTTTGTTGGTTGTTTTGAGGATTCAATAGGGGTGGTAGATGGAAATGCATGCCATTGGTTTCATCATTCATAGAGGCATAGATAGGGTTTTTATCTTCTTTTCCAACATCATATTATTTAATATTAGGGGATGGCATGGTGTCTTTTAGAGGTGTGTTATTTTGAGTATTGGTTACCTCCGTTGCAAGAAGATTGGGTGCCCTATCTAATATACCAACATGAGCCGCAAAAGATCTAACTTTCATCATATTCTTCCTTTTTTTGAATGAAGATTTAGGTGTGAATCTTCTGATTCTTCTAAGCTTCTTCTCTTTTGGTTTGAGGTGGTGTGCAGTTGCTGATTTTTCATCTATAGTTTGTTTGTTTCCTTAGTTTTAGGGAAAAGGCAGAAGGTTTTCTATGTTGTGTTAGAGAAGTCTAGGTTGTTGGGTGGTCTAGTATGCCTTGTGCAGAATGAGAGAGGGGTCACTTTTCATGTCCTTGTCTTGTTGCTCTGTTAAGGTGGTGGTTGTAACATGTCGATCAGCATCTTGTTCATTTATACTGGTCGGCGTAAACTCTCCTGAAGGTGTAAATTTGTTATATGTCTTTTCATTTGATTCTTCGGTGCCTAATGTATCCATTGAGTATTTGATTGTGGTAAGAAGGGGACTAAAAATGGTTTCATTTCTATGATTGATATATCAAATTCATCTTCATCTAGGATTAGCAAAAATAGTTAGTTTAAAGTTGTAAAAGAGGTTGTGCTTAGAAGGACCTTAACTCCTATACATAACCTTGGCTCATGCTTGTAGTGTTGTATCCAACCATCTTGTCTGCATCTTCTATAATGGATTCAATACATCTGAGGTTTTATCCTACAAGAGGAAGCCCCAAAATAGACACCCAAACAAATTTGTCTACAATTTTTACTTCCCTTCTCCATGGTTCGAGATAAGAGAAGTAGTTTTCCAAGGCAGAGCTACTATTTATTAATTCCTTCTCCATGGAATCATTGTCTGTAAAGGTGATAACTACTTAGCTTACTATTAGAAAGTGAAAGCTGATTGCCTTCTTAACATTTTTCAAAACCATATGTTCCAGTTAAGTTCCACTTCTATGGCTATAAACCTACTAAACTTCTCAGAAGCCATTCCTTGTCATCATGTATAGGCTCATACACCATCGTCTTCTTTGATGGTTTTTTGACTGAGAGAGCTTCAACAAAGGTCTTGTTGTCTCCGAAAGCTAGTTTGGACATGATTTTTTGTTTCTAGCTTTATAGTAAGGGATGTATTTTTCCCGGAATCTTTAAGGGTTTGAAATCATGCTAGTTTTACATGAATTTTGAAAGAGTTGAACCATATAAGGTTCAAACTGTCACAAAGGTTTGTTTCTTCTAAAGGGAAGAAGAAAGATACAAAACTAAACCGTCTCCCTTGTGTTGTTGTTTTCTTGGAAACAAAGAGGTTGATGACATGACTAATCTTTGAAAAATCCCTTTTGAGATCTTGGTAATCTAGCCAAGATGTGAAACATTCAAAATAAAACATAAAAGAGACGGAGGGCAATGGAGTTGTGTTAGGGAAGTGTTTGTTGTTTGTGAAATCAAAGGTTTCAAAAGGTTTAGGGTAGCAGGGAGAAGAAGGGGGGTGTTTTGGATGCTTAAGAGGGGCGTTTACAGGTGTTTGTGAGGTTGTGTTGCATGAGGGAGGTTTGAAGAAGGTTGCTAAGACCTGGGTTGTAGGGGAGGGGGAGATTGATAAAAGGGGAGGTTTTTTGGTGGGTATATATAAGAGTATCAATATTTTTCATGAAATATACCTTTAGCTTTTAATTACATGTTTCAATAATGTTTTGGTGATATATTGTGTTGAGCTTGTATATGTCTATATATAGACTCTAGATATGTTGACTTATCATGCAAAGTTTTTTCAGCCTAGGGTCTTTTTTCCCTTCATCTTTTGATGATAACTAACGAAAATGGTTGTCCTTTATAGAGTTTCAAGTTCAGAACATTTTAGATAAGTGCACAATTTATTTAAACTAGTTCTGTTACATGTTGTAATTAAAAAAAAAAAACAAGTATGCAGGTTGTTTACATGTGTTTAACACATAAAAAAATTCAAAATATAAATAAAAAAGATCTATGAAAACATCTAGTTAAATAAATTAATAACCATTTTTAGTGAATTATTGATACACAGTTGTGCAATACCTCTCATCTAATAATTTAAAATTTAAAACTAAAATATTTTGATCAATTTAAATCCAATTATACTCATTTTATCAAATATTAAGTTAATAAAATAAAATACAAAATAGTTATAAATTTTTTATAAGTTTTAAGCTCAAAAAATATTAAAAAATAGAATAAATAATTTTTCAATTTTTTTTAATATTTTTAAATTTTTAAGTTAAAATAATTTTTCCAGAATTTTAAGAGGATAAATATCTATATTTATCAAGAACCAATGGGCAACGAAGACCGTCCTTTTACTTGAAGGCAAACGTCACAAAGAGAAAAACCACATCACTCAAGCCCAAGCTTCTTTCTCATCATCACAACGAAATCAGAGACTTTCTGTGGATCTTCAAGGGACTTGGATACGCTCTCTTTCTGCAAGCACCTCTTGCAGTAAGCAATCAGCTTCGGACACTCAGCCTCTATATTGAAGTTGCCGATAGTTTCATAGGCATAAAACCAGCAATAGAAAGGAAGTAGTGCAACATCAACGTAGCCGAGGGTACTCTCGTCCCCAAAGTAAGGCTTGTCTCCAAGCTCTCCTTCCAACAGCTTGAGGCTGTCAATGAAATCCTTCTTGGCTGACTCCTGATCTTCTCCTTTTGCTGTCCATATCTTCCTCCCGAGGTCATATATCTGCAGATTCATATCACACCAATATTTTACTTGATAGTAGTCTTACGGCTAAATTGTACTGATGATGTAAAATTCTAATTCTCAGAAACTGATCAAATTGCAATGTGGGTTTAATCAAGTCATTCCTCAAATCAAAACAAAATCAAAAACCAAAAAGATGAACCCTTTATTTACCAAAAAAAATTAGCATACCATTTTGTCAACAAAATCTGCCCAGAACCTTAACAGAGCTCCCTGTTAAGGATCAGAAGGCAACAAAGGAGCCTTGTCCTTCCACGCCTCGTCAATATACTGAACAATGATAAGTGACTCACAAACAGGTCTCCCATTATGGACAAGAACTGGGATTTTCGAGTGAACAGGTCTCCCTTTTCAGCCAATGCTATTCTCACTCTCATACCAAATGAACTTGCCCAGAAATTTAACAGGGTTACTTGATCACCAGCCATTCTTCAAGTGAAAAAGCAGATTCTTGAAGTAAAGTAACGCTTCTTTGTTTTCTTGGACTAAAAAGGCTGTGGTTTGTCATTGTGGAAATGCGAGTGTTTATAGTAAGAAAGGGCTGATGTGAGTTAGTATGGCCGGTTTTGCAGAGTTGTCTTATTGACTGCATGGCACAGACGAGTTGAACAAAGAGGTGCAATAAAGTACATCAGCCTATTTATACTTGAAGGGAAACATTACAAAGGGAAAAACCACATACTATGTCAGGCACAATAAAGTACCTCAGAATATAAACATATTACAGGCACAACTAAGTGCCCGCCTTATTTGAAACATAAATCACACACAACATAAGTACATCTTATTGACACGAAATAGCAACTCCTTGCCTATGGATGAACACTACTCAAGCCCCAACTTCTTCCTCAGCATCACAACGAAATCATAGACTTTCTGTGGATCTTTAAGGGACTTGGATACACTCTCTTTCTCCAAGCACCTCTTACAGTAAGCAATCAGCTTTGGACAGTCAGCCTCTATATTGAAGTTGCCGATGGTTTCATAGGCATAAAACCAGCAATAGCAAGGAAGTAGTGCTACATCAACGTAGCCGAGGGTCTTGCCCCCAAAGTAAGGCTTGTCTCCAAGCTCTCCTTCCAAAAGCTTGAGGCTGTCAATGAAATCCTTCTTTGCTGCCTCCTGATCTTCTCCTTTTGCTGTACATATCTTCTTCCCAAGCTCGTATAACTGAATGTTCATATCACACCATTGCATAACAAATTAGTATAATGGTCACCACACATAATTAGGTAAAAGTTTTGGCAAATACATCCAATGGAAATAGAACAGTTTAAAAAAACTGTGTTTTTTTTATTATTATTAGAAATAACCGTTATTTAGTTAAAAATCAATATATATATCTCATGCTAATTAATTTATAAATACAAAAAATTAACCCCAACATTTTATTAATATATTTTATCTTTTAACTAAATAATCATTATTTCCAATAATAATTGTATATAAAATTAATATTTAAAAACATGATTATATTGAACTATATTTTTTTTCTAATTTTTTTTTATGCTATATTATTTTCTAAAACTTAGACAAACAATTTCCTTTTAAAAAAAATTCACCACACATAGAATTTTTGGAATCACAAAACTCAAAGGTGGAATCACAAAGTACTTTATTTCTGTCTAAAGAGGAGGGCAAAACCATTCATCGTTAGATAGGTTAGAAATTCAAAGCAGTATTAATTCAAAGATGGTGATAACATTATTTATTTATTTTTTAACATGAGTATCCGGACTTGCGCGCACAAGCTGGCCCTCGACTAATGATTTGTTTTAATCAAGAAATGCGCACCAATCTTGTCCATAATCTTGTCTTTAATGCATTAAATATGTTATTTCTTAAAGTTTTCTTGGTGCGTCTTAAAGCAATAGGATCCAATCAATTTGGTGATCCTTATACAGAAACATCTACTTTAACTCTCATGAACTCACAGGAATGAAAATATAGTTCATCAAAAATGAAATGATCAGAAACCTTAAATTGTTAATTTGTTATAATGATCAGACTTCTCCACCATTCCATAACGTGATGCCTAATTTCTTCCGTAATTTGATATTATTCTTCAGGCTAATTGTACTGCCGATGTAAAAAATTCAAACCAATCAAATTGCAATGTGGGTTTAATCAGGTCATGGCTCAAAACCAAACAATAATAGAAAACACAAAAGATGAACAAAAAAATAATTTACCTTCTTATCAACAAAATCTGCCCAGAACCTAGATTGAGCTCTCTCGTAGGGATCAGAAGACAACAAAGGAGCATTCTCCCTCCACACCTCATCAATATACTGAACAATGATAAGTGACTCACAAATAGGTTTCCCATCATGGACAAGAACTGGGATTTTCTTGTGAACAGGATTCATTTGAAGATATAAAGCACCTTTGTTCCACAAATCTTGTTCACTGTAATCATACTTTACACCCTTTACAGCCAATGCTATTCTCACTCTCATACCAAATGGACTTGACCAGAAATCCAACAGGGTTACTTGATCACCAGCCATTCTTGAAGTGAAAAAGAAGATGCTTGAAGTATCGCTACGCTTCTTGGACTCTGAAGGCTGAGGTCTGACAGAGTGGAAACGCTAGTATTTGTTGTAAGAAAAGGCTGAAGGGAGTTGGTGTGGAGGGTTTCCTAGTCGTCTTATTTATTGCATGACATAGACATGTTGAACATGAAAGAATTAAATTACAACTGAAATTGCTTAAGTAAAACTGTGTTTACTCAGCCATATATATACACGTAAAGTCTGTTACTATGAGTACTCTTTATAAGAGTTGTAGTTACAGAGGGATTTGTTTGCAGAGACAGGAAGAAACAGAGAACTGGGAACATTGAAACTCTAGGTAACAGATATTAGTGTTTATCATCAGTCTTAGTATTGTGAACTTTATCCTTATCATTCCCCTGTAAACTAGCAGGGACATCTATCACAAAAAGTTTATCACGGAGGTAACAGAACCGATCAGCCGTGTGTTCCTTGGTAAAAATATCTGCAGGTTGCAGAGAGGTGGGAACATGTTGAAGTAGTATATCTTTATTTGTCACCTTTTCTCTGACAAAGTGGAAATCCACTTCAATGTGTTTCGATCGGGCATGGAAAATAGGATTGGAGGCAAGAGCTAAGGCACTTATATTGTCACACCATATGACTGGAGAAGAAGCAAGAGAAACCTGCAACTCACGCAACAACATTCTTAGCCAATACACCTCAGTTGTAACTAGAGCTAAACACCTGTATTCAGCTTTAGTACTGGATTTTGACACTACAGGTTGTTTCTTAGCAGACCAAGATATGAGATTGGACCCAACAAAAACAGTATAGCCACAGGTGGAGCATCTATCGTTAGGATCACCAGCCCAATCAGAGTCACAATAGGCATTGATTGCAAAGGAACCAGGTCTGTAGAAGAGTCCATAATCAAGTGTTTGTTTTAGGTATCGTAGCACGCATTTGGCTATTGTCCAGTGAGCTGAAGTAAGCGCTTGCATGTGTTGATAGAGTTGATTGATTGAGTATGAAATGTCCGGACATGTTAGAGTTACATACTGTAAAGCCCCCACTGTTTGCCTATATTCAGATGGGTCTGGAATACTTTCTCCATCAAACTTGGATAGCTTAGACTCGGAGACACAAGGTGCACGGTATGGGCGGATACCAATAAACTGCACACGGTCCAGAAGATCAATTATATACCTTGTTTGTCGAAGATGTAACCCTGAAGAATTAAATTACAACTGAAATTGCTTAAGTAAAACTGTGTTTACTCAGCCATATATATACACGTAAAGTTTGTTACAATGAGAACTCTTTATAAGAGTTGTAGTTACAGAGGGATTTGTTAGCAGAGACAGGAAGAAACAGAGAACTGGGAACATTGAAACTCTAGGTAACATACTGTAACAGATATTAGTGTTTATCGTCAATCTTAGTATTGTGAACTTTATCCTTATCAGAACATTCTAGTAGATTACGTCAAGCACCTCATGCTCTCATAAGCCTCTTTCCTTGTCGTTTTGTTTCCTTCTCCTTCTATAATATATACAGTATTCTGCCAAAATGATAGTGGTGAGCAGATGATGTAGCAGTATACAGCACTATATGTTTACAAGAAAAAAAATTATTTTTTGAATGTGAAATTTGAAACTCTTTAATATATATACTATATATTTAGAAGAAAAAAAATATGTTTTTTCAATGTGAAAAAAAAAAAAAAAAAAAAAAAAAAACCTGTTTGATTTAAATACTTTAACTTAATATGATAACATATGAATATAAGTATCTTTTCAATGTAGAATGAAAAACCTTTTGAAATAACATTTCAAACTTCATTATTTATAACATATATAGTCTATATTCATATGGATTGTTTCTTAATTTTTCATATGAAATATTAAAAGTTCAAATATTTTTGACTCGGCTCCTTGCCCAGGTCAACCTTAGGTCGGGTATTATAACTATGCTAATTTTAACATAAATTTTAAGAAAAGAGATTAATTGTGGTTACAAAAAGTATTAGTACTTTTAACATATTTTACTTGAGGGAAGCTGCATTGCGTGGTCTAGATTGGTTTAAAGATTTTGAAGGGTTCTTAATTGATAATCTATCTATGGCTCTCAATAAAGATTTACTCTCATAAATAAATCTCGCATCTCAAGTTTATTATAGGCTCATATGCCCAAATAAATTTTTATAGCAAGGGTCTATGTATGTGCCCTAACAAGATTCACCTATCCTAGTAGGCAAAATGCTTCTCCACAACTCGTATATTGAGATAAAAAAATACTCTCAATTAAAATTCGTGAATATCTAAAATAATCTTGAAAATTTTATAGTCAACTCCTAGTATTTAAATACTAGCCTATTTATAGGTCCAGTATTTATACAAGGATGATGACCATTAATTTTCATGAATTAAAAATTTAGAGCTATTGAAATATTGGTCAAATTCTTAAGGATTTTTACAAACTTGGTGTAAATTCCAAAAGATGCAATTTTTCTAAAACCATGCTAAAAATATTTTTCTCCTTTTTCATAAATAAAATTGCAATTTTTTTTTAGAAGGATTGGGCTGTATGTAACAAGCAAAAAAAAATTTAATATCTTTGGGTCATGTTTGGCAAAATCATATTTTTGTTCAGAACAAAATTGTTAAAACAGATCTAAGGACGTGTTTGTCAAACACACCCTTAAGATAAAATTCCCCTTATCAAAATAGTTGCAAACCAAACAAAATTTTAAAACCACTAGTTTTGACTTGGTGTTGACCTGATTAGATCGACCCGAAAACACGTCCAGCATACATTATCAAACCTAAAAAATACATTTTAGGCCTCCAAACTAAGCTCTCTTGGCCTTAACAAACCACATTATCATAAACAAACAAGTTTGAATAAATAAAAACACCAACAAATAACTTTGAATCATCAAGAACATTTGTAAGATTTCAACTTCCAAAACTACAACCCTATTATCAACCAATAAAAACATTAAAACTTAATTAAAAAATGACTCTTTAAACACTTTGAGACCCAAACTAAACTTAGTAACCAAGAACATGCATTAGCAACCTAGTAAAAGCCATCAAACTCCTACTGCTACCTTTGACTGATTCCAAAACATCTAACTTTGTCAAAAACAAACACACAAACACCTTTTTAACATATCATATACATCAATCAAAACAACATTTTCGTTCATCAATCTATATAAATGTTAAAAACATAATATAATGCCAAAAAGATTTAAAAACATCATTAAACATTGAAAAAGCTTGAATGAGCCGGCTACATGGACTCCACCTGAAGTTTTCACATGGTTATACCTTCTCCAATCTTACTGCCTATAGGCTGCTACTTCCCTTTTTTTTTCCTTTCTTTTTTCCCTTTCACTTTCTTTTCTTTCCAAAGCTTGCTAGACCTTATTTAAACCTTTATACTAGGGTCTCTTTATAGAATATATCCTCATGTTTTTCTCTATTCTCCCTCATTTTTTTTCTTTGATTTATAGGGGTATTTATAGGGTTTTTCTAGGTTGTTTTGTTGAATTCCCTCAAAGATTGATCAAATCTTAGTCCTTTAATCAAAATGAGAGAGCTATAGACCAATGTTAATTGCTGAAACCTTTGTCCTTCAATGGTTTTTAGGGATGCTGGTTTTTCCTATATGGTTTTCTCTTGTTTTTAGACAAAGCTATGCATTTCTCATCTTATTATCTCAGACAAAAGATTCATGGCTCTTAATAGGAACCCTCTTGGATTTTTTAAGTATGAACACACAAAAAGATTAGGTAGTTTTACACAAATATGTATCTTAGTCAAGGCTAATTGGGTTGACCGCTTTCAAGCCTTCGCTAGAAAAACTCCGATGTAAACATTATCGGAGACCACTTGAACTTGGTAGAGGAGATGTACACCTTTTATTTGGATTCATTCTTTCTCCATTTAGAAGTTTGTAGCTCCATATTAATTTGATTGAAGGTACCAACTCTATCAGTCCAGAATCTAAAAATACAATGATGGCTTATCAGGTAAACATCTAATTTCATATAAATAAGGTTATAGAAGGGATGTTGTTCTTTCGTTTCATAGAAATAAGGTTATACAGGGATGTTTCTGTACAAGGATTACCTAATTGGTTGGGTCCAACAACCTTAAATAAAAATATTGTATTAAAGATAAGATTTTGGGCTTAAGTGATGATATTTTTTTTATATTGGTGGGTAGTCACCTTTAAGTATCCAAAAATATATCATCGATGGTGACAATATTGAGGTTTTCTATTGGTGAATATCCCTTGATTATAAAAAAAAAAAAACCCTGAGCTTAAAGGATTTTCGCTTTAAAGAATATGTTAGAAAATAATATAAATTATATCTTGAAATTTTATCTAATAGTTTAATTTATTGAGTTTAAATGTTTTTTGACAGTTTGTTTACTTAAAATACAGTGTGGGTGAGAATTTAAGTTATTAAACTTAATAACTAATACTCTAAAATTATTATTATTATTATTTAAGTTATTTAAGTTTTTTCTCTTTCTTTGTATTTTTTTTTTTTTTTGACATAATGGGAAATTTTTTATTCACTGAAGGGACCAAGTCCATAAATTCTGTAAGTACAAAGATTTATATGCAACACCTAACCTAACCACATCCTAAAGGCTACAACCATATCCAGCCCGAAGAAAAAGAAATTCAGCAATAGCAACCCAGAAGCCATTTAATCAAGATTGGAGGCTGTGTGCATTAGTTTTTGTGGATAAATGACAAGGTTTGTCACTATACTATACTCTTACCATTTTTAACGTTTTTGTCTTTGTACAAAAAAAAATTATAGGTTTTGCCTATTTAACTTATAATTTTGTTAAGGATTATTATATCCTTCCATCCAACTCTATTAGTTCAATCATTTGTTGAGTCATTAGTAAATAGCTTGTTGATTTAGAAAAAAATAATTTATAAGAAAGACAACAAATACAAACAATATAATACTATCAAATAGAATAATTCTTAATTTAAAATTTTATTTCTCATTAATTTACCACATTAAATAACATGTTTTTCCAAGAGGTCTATAACTCCTTAAATAAATCTGAAAATCAATCTAAATAAACTAAAAAAAAACAATAAAAATCCTAAACAAACTAGAAAAAATAGAATTGTTAAACATAATATTTAATTTTCTAAAATAATTAGAAAAAATAATATAAATAACTAAGGAAAATTAATTTTCTTTAAAAACCTCATGCATCAGTTTTTCTATGTTAAAAAAAAAAAATCAACCCTTGAATTTAAATTATTCTTGTCTTGATCTTGTAAATATCAAATCAATATTCTTCAATTCCTTTTCTCTCTTCGCTTCAATTGTATAACAATTTTAAATACAAACTCTAGTTCCTTCATGTTAAATTCTACATAAAAAAATCAACTAACAATTTAGAGTAATTAATTACAAATCTCAAACTTCCTTTATCAACATGTGCTATATCCATATAACCAACAAAATTACTTTTATGATAATAGTAAATATGTAATCAAACTGATTAACATAACTTTAATTAATAATTTTATTTTGTTAAGTATCTTTGATGTTTTATTTGCACTCAACTTTTAACTTATAACTTAGAATACTTAAGTTGTCACTGAGAACACTATTAATGACATCATTATTATCATTATTTATACTATCATTATTAACATAATTATCATTAAAATAAATAGCATAAATTGATAAAAAATATCAATCCACATTTACCTCATCATAAACAGAATTACCAAAATCCTTATGATAATTATTCTAATTAAGAAGTTACTTTATCTACTCATGCCTCTGAAAATAGGTTCTTGGATTTAACTATGAATTAATAGTTACTCTTCTTATAATCTTCCAGACTTCTTTTCTTTATCTTTGCCAATCAACAAGATAATCTTCAACTTGCCTATACAATTTTATCATTGCTAGTTAACGAGTTAATTTTGTAATTTGTCTTTATATATCTTTAATCATCAATTTTTGAATGTTTCTTTTTCAAGGGCGAACCTTTTCATCTCATTCCATACGAGCACATCCTATTTTGTGATATCTTTTAATCATGGTTATTCAATAGTATACAACAATTAACCATAAGAAATCGTTAGCCTCTATATTGAACCTGGACTGAGCTCCCTGGTTAGGATCAGAAGGGAACAAAGGAGCCTTGTCCTTCCAGCCTCATCAATGTACTGAACAATGATAAGTGACTCACAAACAGGTTTCCCATTATGGACAAGAACTGGGATTTTCTTGTGAACAGGATTCATTTGAAGAACTAAAGCACTTTTGTTCCTCAAATCTTGTTCGCTGTACTCGTATTTTACACCCTTTTCAGCCAATGCTATTCTCACTCTCATACCAAATGAACTTGCCCAGAAATTCAACAGGGTTACTTGATCACCAGCCATTCTTGAAGTGAAAAAGAAGATGCTTGAAGTAAAGTAACGCTTCTTTGTTTTCTTGGACTAAAAAGGCTGTGGTTTGTCATTGTGGACATGCGAGTGTTTATAGTAAGAAAGGGCTGATGTGAGTTAGTATGGCCGGTTTTGCAGAGTTGTCTTATTGACTGCATGGCATAGACGAGTTGAACAAAGAGGTGCAATAAAGTACATAAGCCTATTTATACTTGAAGGCAAACATTACAAAGAGAAAAACCACATACTATGTCAGGCACAATAAAGTACCTCAGAATATAAACATATTACAGGCACAACTAAGTGCCCGCTTTACATAAATCACACACAACATAGGCACATCTTATTAACACGAAATAGCACCTCCTTGCCTATGGATGAACACTACTCAAGCCCCAACTTCTTCCTCAGCATCACAACGAAATCAAAGACTTTCTGTGGATCTTTAAGGGACTTGGATACACTCTCTTTCTCCAAGCACCTCTTACAGTAAGCAATCAGCTTTGGACAATCAGCCTCTATATTGAAGTTGCCGATGGTTTCATAGGCATAAAACCAGCAATAGAACGGAAGTAGTGCTACATCAACGTAGCCGAGGGTCTTGCCCCCAAAGTAAGGCTTGTCTCCAAGCTCTCCTTCCAAAAGCTTGAGGCTCTCAATGAAATCCTTCTTTGCTGCCTCCTGATCTTCTCCTTTTGTTGTACATATCTTCTTCCCAAGCTCATATAACTGAAGGTTCATATCACAACATTGCATAACAAATTAGTATAATGGTTACCACACATAATTAGGTAAAAGTTTTGGCAAATACATCCAATGGAAATAGAACAGTTTAAAAAAACTGTGTTTTTTTTTTTATTATTATTAGAAATAACGGTTATTTAGTTAAAAATCAATATATATATCTCATGCAAATTAATTTATAAATACAAAAAATTAACCCCAAAATTTTATTAATATATTTTATCTTTTAACTAAACAATCATTATTTCCAATAATAATTGTATAAAATTAATATTTAAAAACATGATTATATTGAACTATATTTTTTTTCTAATTTTTTTTATGCTATATTATTTTCTAAAACTTAGACAAACAATTTCCTTTTAAAAAAAATTCACCACACATAGAATTTTTGGAATCACAAAAGTCAAAGATGGAATCACTAT
This sequence comes from Populus alba, assembly GCF_005239225.2. NCBI lineage: Eukaryota > Viridiplantae > Streptophyta > Magnoliopsida > Malpighiales > Salicaceae > Populus > Populus alba. Next base: position 49,632,085 of record NC_133284.1, on the reverse strand, counting down.
GTACTTCATTTCTGTCTAAAGACGAAGGCAAAGCCATTCATCGTTAGAGAGGTTAGAAATTCAAAGCAGTATAAATTCAAAGATGGTGATAACATTCTTTATTTATTTTTTAACATGAGTATCCGGACTTGCGCGCACAAATGGTTTTTTTTAATCAAGAAATGCGCACCAATCTTGTCCATAATCTTGTCTTTAATGCATTAAATATGTCATTTCTTAAAGTTTTCTTGGTGCGTCTTAAAGCAATAAGATCCAATCTATTTGGTGATCCTTATACAGAAACATCTACTTTAACTCTCATGAACTCACAGGAATGAAAATATAGTTCATCAAAAATCAAATTGCAATGTGGGTTTAATCAGGTCATGGCTCAAAACCAAACAATAATAGAAAACACAAAAGACGAACAAAAAAACACCATACCTTCTTATCAACAAAATCTGCCCAGAACCTAGATTGAGCTCTCTGGTAGGGATCAGAAGACAACAAAGGAGCCTTCTCCTTCCACACCTCATCAATATATTGAACAATGATAAGTGACTCACAAATAGGTTTCCCATCATGGACAAGAACTGGGATTTTCTTGTGAACAGGATTCATTTGAAAATATAAAGCACCTTTGTTCCACAAATCTTGTTCACTGGACTCATACTTTACACCCTTTACAGCCAATGCTATTCTCACTCTCATACCAAATGGACTTGACCAGAAATCCAACAGGGTTACTTGATCACCAGCCATTCTTGAAGTGAAAAAGAAGATGCTTGAAGTATCGCTACGCTTCTTGGACTCTGAAGGCTGAGGTCTGACAGAGTGGAAACGCTAGTATTTGTTGTAAGAAAAGGCTGAAGGGAGTTAGTGTGGTGGGTTTCCTAGTCGTCTTATTTATTTCATGACATTCTAGCAAATTACGTCATCAAGTACCTCATGCTCTCACGAGCCTCTTTCCTTGTCGTTTTGTTCCCTTCTCCTTCTATAATATACACAGTATCCCAGGTCTTTGTACGAAATCGATGATGTTTAGCTTTGTGGCACGTGCACGCATGATGCAGCACGATATCAAGATCCAGAAATTGTTATTTAATTATTTGGTTTGAGGGTACCAAAAGACTTGAATGTACTTATTTTTATAGTTATTAGATCTATATGGGTCTAACAAGTTAATTTGATATTTGATTGTTGGACTAGTTTGGGTAAGATAAAAGATCGAGAGTAAAATCCCAGCAAAATATGGTTAACTTTGTATGAGCATCCACAAAGATACCAAAATAGCAAAAACTATTAGATGACAACACAAGGAAGGGACCCCAAACATGACTAAAAATCAAGTCAAGAGGAGCTCGAGTTTGATGACCTGTAGTTTTTAGAGTAAGACGAGACGACTTGCCCAGATGGCACACAGGATAATTAAAATTAAATTGATTTGACGTATATGACACCTTTTTATTTTTCACTAAAAAATGCAGAATGCATGGACTGGGATGCTTAAGTCGACGATGCCAGACATCAGTGAAAGTAAAAAGACATAAAGATGAGAAAACCTGAGGCAACGACGTTGCAGACGATTGGGACAAAACATATAGACCATCTCTACTCCGACCGAAAAGAAGCACTTCCTTTGTCATGTGGTCCTTGACATAAAATAGAAAGAAATGAAATTCAAAGAAGACATTATTCTCAAGACAAAACTTTTGAACAGATAGCAGAGGTTTTTTAATGTCAGGAACATGTAAAATATTAGATAAAGTAAATGTGTGTTTCGATGAATGAATTTTAGAGTGAGCAATATTCCAAATAACAAGGCCTTGACCATCACCCACATGCAGATGATCATTACCAAGGTAAGGTTCTAAACTCCTCGTACTGGCAAAATCCAACGTTACATGATGATTTGCACATATATCATGAAACTAAGTAACAGGAGTAGTTATAAGGGCATTATTAAATGCGAGATTGGCATTGGCTTGGAGAGCATAAGTAGCCAACTAAAAACATTGTTGGGCAGTATGCCCATATTCATAACACAACTAACATTTTACATTGCAATTATACCCACGAAAATGGTTACCTTGCTGCCCAAATTTTCTTGCTATCCGAGAGGGAGAACCAGAGGAGAATCGATGTCCCTATTGTCCAAATTGTTGACTTGAGGTATAATTGTGAGTGCTGAAGTATTCAGCTGAGCCATTGTCATGATTTCCATGATAAGAGTTGTTGTGATTGTTATGTCTCCAACCACGAAAACGACCCCGTCTGTCAGTACTGAAACTAAAGTGATGCTGCACAAAGAACGTAGTTGGTTGCTGTGTTGGAGTTGGTAATAGATGAGTTGTTATGGCAGGTTGAAGAGCAGCTTTATAGAGAAATTCATGTTTAAGAAGACTGCAATGAAGATCAGTGTAGGAGATAGGATCAGTCTTAGTAGACAAGATGGTGACAAGATCATTAAAGTCACTACGTAACCCTTGAAACACAAACACATATAAGTTGAATTCTGCCAAAGAGATTGGTTTTCCAGCCTCAGCAAGTTCAACAAAGAGGGCATTTGCCTTCTGCAAGTAGATGCTGGTAGAATCATCATTTTAGCGTAAATCTTGGAATGAACTATGAAATTGTATGATTCTTGAATTGAAAGGAGAGGTAAGAGTTGTTTCCAGCATTCTCTAAATATTATGGGAGGTTTTATAGGCCACAACCAAATACAGAACTTCCACCAAGAGAGAGGATAAGAGGGCATTTATGATTAAGTGATCTTGTTGCTTCCATGACAAATATGCAGGATTGACAGAGGGTAAAGATGTCGCAGCAAATGCAAGATGAGTAGGAGGACATTGTGATTTGCCATCAACAAAGAGGTACATGCCTTAGCCCAAAAGAAACGGTTTCATCTGCATCCTCCAATATAAAAAAAATTGGTGTTGGAGAGCTTTAAAGAAATTACTTGTTGTGTGTTAGGAAGAGGTATAATGGTAGTAGCAGAAGTGGACGCACCATAGGTGGTTGATGGCGCCACAAGGGAGAAAGAAGATTGAAGTGTTGATGCAGCAGTAGCAGAGTGTTGAAGTTCTTGATTGTCCATAAGAGGAAGATGAATATAGGATGAAGATAAGAGAAAGAAGGCTGCTAAAATATAACAGATGAAAATTGCCGCACGTGTGCGATATCGTGGTGATCGTCCACCCCTCTGAGGTATATTTATATATCTAGTAAATGTGAGGAGACAAAGAATTCTTGTCTTTTATCAGTGGAAAATGAAATGGGAGTCGCCACCTGGTATTTTGGTCACTAGAAACCTTAATTGATCTTAAGAGATCAGGCACGAAGACTGATTGCATAAAGGAAAGGTATTAACACCCCAAATACGCCCTACCTAAGGTAAGCTGTATTGTTTAATTGTCTAACAAAAACTAAGGTCTTGTTATGTTTTTTTATTGTTAGTTTGTCAACGGTTCAAGAAAAGTCCTCCTCGGTAAAGAGATTCTTATCTTATCGGGTTAAACCTAACCATTCAAATGTCAATGAAAGAATTTAATATCCAAAATATGTCTTACGTATAAGGTCGTAACCTCAGATACTAAAAGAAACAAAATAATTTTTTTGAAATTTTTGAAATATTGGCCTAGTTCTCGTGACTTTAATAAACTAGTTATTAAAACCAAAATGCATGCGAATATATATTTTTGGATTTTTGTTGTATGAAAATATAATATGATTTTTTCCTTAAGAGACTTGGTCGTATGCATGAAAATAAATATATTTTTTTAAGTTTCTAATGTTTTGACAAAAACCAGGTATTTTAATACCAGATTTGTATCTTTACGATATAAAAAACACAAACCAATATTAAGCAAAATTCAATAAAAAAAATACACGGAGAAATCACAAATTTTCTAAAATGTTTTTTTTGGATTTTTTCCGGCCCAACTATTTTGACGTGGGTCGGGCCAGTTATGCGGCCTGGCCCAGAATTGGCCCAACCATGAATAGTGGCTATCCACTGTTCACATGCTATGTGAATAGTGGAGACCAGGGTGAAGAAGAAGAAGGAAGCTGACCTACGATGGCTGCTATCTTTGGCGGTGCTGTGGTGGTGGTATAGCGGTGGTCCTAGGCAAAGATGCTGGTGGCGGGATGGTTGTGTTGTTGTCTCTGCAACCAGTGTTTACTGCCGTTTTTTTCTCCTTCTTCACAGTGTAGAGGCACCTCTACCTTATGTACTTTTTCGTTCTTCCTCCTTACTCAAGCTGACCTGCAGTGGCTGCTGTTGTTGATGATTAAAAGGAAAAATGGCACGGCGGCCGATGGTTCCAAACAGTGGTTCTCATTCTTTCTTTGTTTCTGTGTGGCTTCCTCTGTCTGTCTCTGTTTTTTCTTCTTCTTATATTTCTCATAATATAGGTGTTGTTATCGACGACAGGGAGGAAGGTGGCAGCTGGTGGTGGCTATGCGGACAACAGTCGGTGGTTCTTCCTCCTTTCTCTTTTGTTTCCTCTTTTCCTCCTCTCTGTCTACTTCAGCTTCCCCGTGTAGAGGCGCAAGCCTTTTTTTCTCCTCCTTTTCTTTTGTTTCAAAAGGCTGACTTGCTAACGCTCACGATGATGCTGGTGGCGGAGAAGAGGAAGCTGACGATGATTTGCGGTGGTTATTGCAGTAGAGGGCAGTGTTTGCGGGAGTTTTTTTTCTTCCTCGTGCAGAGGCACTAGCCTCTGTTTTTTTTTTTTTTCTTCTTCTTCCTCGTCTATTTTTGTTTATTCTTCTCCTTCTCTAAAAAATACCCCTCCTCTGTCCTGTAATGTTCCCTTGTATTTATAGAATGTCGAGGGAGAGGGTCACCATACCCTATTCAAGTGCAGGGCATGGGTCTTTGTCTCATGTTTCTTCCATAATGGTTGCAGGGCATGGTTGTGTGGGTATGAGTTATGTTGGGTTTCTTGGGCAAATAGGGTGGAGAGAGAGAGAGAGTGGGAAAAAGAACATTTCAAAAATCTTTTTCTCCCCTGTCTCTGCATTCGCAGGGAAGAAGAACATGCACATTGTTATTTAAAATGGCATTGCGTCATGCTTTACTCTTTTTTCTCTCAAAGAAATGAATTGGAAAGAGCCCAAAAATGGGTTATGACAAAGATGATGGCAGCAGCAGGGTCACTCGATTGGTTGCAGATAGATGAAATAAGGCTGCTAGTTATAACAGATGTAGGAGGAAGAGAACCGGCCGGATGCAAGGGAGAAGGTTGTTGGACGATTTGTTGCTGTGATACCAAGTTAAGATCTATTAAGAGATAGTCTTTTGTATAATTGTGAAGATTGTCAATAAGAGCTACCATCCCTTTGTATTTATACCTTTAGAGTTGTATACAGTACAATGATGGAATGTACTACATATAATAACTATTTCTATATAAAGGTATTTACATATATAGGGGTTGCATGGTTATTTATAGCATTCTTAACTAACCTAAATGGAAAAATCTAGGCAAACTTTTCTAGCTATAACACACTATACGAGTTGCTGGAAATGCACTACAAAATTCAAACTTTGAATTGTGGACAATCATTCTTTCTTTTCTAGAATAGTCCTAGTGATTGTTTGACTTTTTATGAAGATTTTGGTGATCTTATTTATTATGAGGTAGAAGCAGATTAATATTCTTTATCAATTTATGATGTTTTTTTTAATGATAATTATGTTGATAATGATTCCATAAAGAATGACGCTAATGGCAATGATAATATCATTAATAATGTTTTCATTGATAAGTATAGGTTAAATGCAAATAGAACATGGAAGATGCTAAAAAAACATTAATGTAAGTATGTTAATCCATTTAATTACAAGTTTATTATTGTCACAAAAAACCTAGTTGTAAAGGTTCATAAAACCCTTCCTATTTCGATTAGAGAGCCAAGCATTGATCATGATCAATCTTTGATTGAATTTATCAAAAAAAACTCTATAAATACCTTGAAAAATCATAACCAAAAGGAGGGAAGAAGAGATAATATATATATATATATATATATATATATATATATATATATATATATAGGTGTCCATAAGAGTGCAACAACCATTATTTTAAAGCTTACAACCACTATTTTAAAGCTTTGAAAGTATAAATATTTTCTGAACTAGCAAGTGATGTACATGAAATATAAATTTAGCTTTTCATTATATATTTCAATAACGTTTTGAACTTATTTTGGTGATATATTATGTTGAGCTTGTATATGTCTATATATAGACTCCTAATATGTTGACTTACCATGCAAAGTTTTTCAGCCTAGGCTCTTTTTTCCCTTTATCTTTTGATGATAACTTGCGAAATTGGTTGGAAGAAAAGAAGGTTAGATTGCCAAAATATAAAGAGGATTTTTTGATAGAAAATGTTTTCCCATCAATCAAATTGAATTTGAAAGAAGACTATTTATTTCCCTTAATCTACCGTACCTTTATAGAGCTTCAAGTTCAAAACGTTTTAGATAAGTGCACCATTTATTTAAACTAGTTCTGTTACATGTTGTAATTTTTTATAAAAAAAAAAAAACAAAAAAAACAAAAATCATGGCCTTCAATGTGTGTTTTCGCACATAAAAAAAATTCAAAATATAAATTAAAAAATCTATGAAAGTATTTAATTAAATATATTAATAATCATTTTATTAAATTATTGATAACCAGTTATGCAATACCTCTCATCCAATAATTTAAAATTTAAAATTAAGATATTTCTCAACAAATTAAATCCAACTACACTAATTTTATCAAATATTAAGTTAATAAAATAAAATACAAAATAGTTGTAAATTTTTATAAGTTTTAAACTTAAAAAATATTAAAAAGTAGAATAAATAATTTTTAAAATCATAATCAATACCTTAAATTTTTAAATTAAAATGATTTTTTTTTTTGTAAATTTAAGATGAGAAATATCTACATTTATCAAGAACCAATGGGCAACGAAGACCGTCTTTTTTACTTGAAGGCAAACGTCACAAAGAGAAAAACCACATCCTCAGTCAACATTTTCAGGCACAACAAAGTGCCCTCTCAAACTATAAACATATTACAGGCGCAGCAAAGTGCCACCCTTATTCGAAACATAACTCACACAGTACACAAGTACAACAACTTCTCAACAGGAAATAGCACCTCCTTGCCTTTGGATGCACAGTACTCAAGCCCAAGCTTCTTTCTCATCATCACAACGAAATCAGAGACTTTCTGTGGATCTTCAAGACACTTGGATACACTCTCTTTCTCCAAGCACCTCTTGCAGTCAGCAATCAGCTTCGGACAATCAGCCTCTATATTGAACCTGGACTGAGCTCCCTGGTAAGGATCAGAAGGCAACAAAGGAGCCTTGTTCTTCCACGCCTCATCAATATACTGAACAATGATAAGTGACTCACAAACAGGTTTCCCATTATGGACAAGAACTGGGATTTTCGAGTGAACAGGATTCATTTGAAGAAGTAAAGCAGTTTTGTTCCTCAAATCTTGTGCGCTGTACTCAAACTTTACAGCCTTTTCAGCCAATGCTATTCTCACTCTCATACCAAATGAACTTGCCCAGAAATTCAACAGGGTTACTTGATCACCAGCCATTCTTGAAGTAAAAAAGAAGATTCTTGAAGTAAAGTAACGCTTCTTTGTTTTCTTGGACTAAGGCTGTGGTTTGTCATCGTGGAAATGCGAGGGCTGATGTGAGTTAGGATGGCCGGTTTTGCAGAGTTGTCTTATTGACTGCATGGCATAGACGTGTTGAACATTCTAGCAGATAACGTAATCCAGGAACCCACGCTCTCATTTGCCTTTTTCCTCACCCTTTTGTTTCCTTCTCCTTCTATATAAAGTATTCGGAGATTGATGTATCCAGGCTCGAGGAAATTGAAGTTGTTGAGTATTTGGATAGCAATATGCCATAAGGAGTTCCTAATGGCTTAACAAATGAATTTATGAATCAATAAGATAAAGATAAATTTAGGTTCAAGAGAAGGTTTGATATACTAAACTAGAATACTGATTAAAAGAGTCAAAAACAAAATATTTGACTAGTAGATTGTAATCAAATTTTTACACCAGTTTCTCGAGCCCAGTTCCATAGAAAATCCACTATAGAGTTGTCTTATTGACTGCATGGTATAGACGTGTTGAACAAAGAGGTGCCAGCCTTTTTATACTTGAAGGGGGAAACATTACAAAGAGAAAAACCACATACTATGTCAGGCACAATAAAGTACCTCAGAAAATAAACATATTACAGGCACAACTAAGTGCCCGCCTTATTTGAAACATAAATCAAACACATCATAAGTACAACTTATTAACACAAAATAGCACCTCCTTGCCTATGGATGAACACTACTCAAGCCCAAACTTCTTCCTCAGCATCACAACAAAATCAAAGACTTTCTGTGGATCTTCAAGAGACTTGGATACATTCTCTTTCTCCAAGCACCTCCTACAGTAAGCAATCAGCTTTGGACAATCAGCCTCTATATTGAAGTTGCCTATGGTTTCATAGGCATAAAACCAGCAATAGAAAGGAAGTAGTGCTACATCAACGTAGCCGAGGGTCTCGCCTCCAAAGTAAGGCTTGTCTCCAAGCTCTCCTTCCAAAAGCTTGAGGCTGTCAATGAAATCCTTCTTGGCTGCTTCCTGATCTTCTCCTTTTGTTGTATATATCTTCTTCCCAAGCTCATATAACTGAAGGTTCATATCACACAATTGCATAACAAATTAGTATAATGGTCACCACACATAATTAGGTAAAAGTTTTGGCAAATACATCCAATGGAAATAGAACAGTTTAAAAAACTGTGGTTTTTTTTTATTATTATTATTAGAAATAACGGTTATTTAGTTAAAAATCAAAATATATATATATATATATATATATATATATATCATGCAAATTAATTTATATATACAAAAAATTAACCCCAAAATTTTATTAACATATTTTATCGTTTAACTAAACGGAAATGATAATTGTATAGAAAATTAATATTTAGAAACATGGTTATATTCAACTATATTATTTTTCTAATATTTTTTTAATCTATATTATTTTCTAAAACTTGAGACAAACAATTTCCTTCTAAAAACAATTCACCACACATAGACTTTTTGGAATCACAAAAGTCAAAGGTGGTCCAAGTGCTTCATTTCTGTCTAAAGAGGAGGGCAAAGCCATTCATCGTTAGAGAGGTTAGAAATTCAAAGCAGTATAAATTCAAAGATGGTGATAACATTATTTATTTATTTTTTAACCAAACATCTACTTTAACTCTCATGAACTTGTCTTTAATGCATTCAATATGTCATTTTTTAAGTTATCTTGGTGCGTCTTAAAGCAATTGGATCCAATCAATTTGGTGATCTTTATACAGAAACATCTACTTTAACTCTCATGAACTCACAAGAACGAAAAAATAGTTCATCAAAAATGAAATGATCAGAAACCTTAATGGTTAATTTGTTAAAAGGAAAAAAAAAAAATTCACACCCAAGAACACTTGAAATGAACATCAAACAGACTTTTCCACCATTCCATGTCGAGATCTTTAATTTCTTCCTATTTGATATTAGTCTTGGGGCTAATTGTAGTGGTGATATAAATTTTAATTCTTTCAAACCAATCAAATTGCAATGGGGGTTTAATCAAGTCATACCTCAAAACAAAACAAAACAAAATCAAAAACCAGAAAAGACGAACCATTTATTTACCAAGGAAAAAAAAAAAAAAACGCCATACCTTTTTGTCAACAAAATCTGCCCAGAACCTTGACTGAGCTCTCTGGTAGGGATCAGAAGACAACAAAGGAGCCTTCTCCTTCCACACCTCATCAATATACTGAACAATGATAAGTGACTCACAAACAGGTTTTCCATTATGGACAAGAACTGGGATTTTCTTGTGAACGGGATTCATTTGAAGAAGTAAAGCACCTTTGTTCCACAAATCTTGTTCACTGTACTCATACTTTACAGCCTTTTCAGCCAATGCTATTCTCACTCTCATGCCAAATGGACTTGCCCACAAATCCAACAGGGTTACTTGATCACCAGCCATTCTTGAAGTGAAAAGGAAGATGCTTGAAGTATCGCTACGCTTCTTGGACTCCAAAGGCTGGGGTCTGACAGAGTGGAAACGCTAGTATTTGTTGTAAGAAAAGGCTGAAGGGAGTTAGTGTGGTGGGTTTCCCAGTCGTCTAATTTATTTCATGACATTCTAGCAAATTACGTCATCAAGGACCTCATGCTCTCACAAGCCTCTTTCCTTGTCGTTTTGTTCCCTTCTCCTTCTATAATATATACAGTATTCCAGGTCTTTGTACTAAAATTATGGTGTTGAGCTTCGTGGCACGTGCACGCATGATGCAGCACGATATCAGGATCGAGAAGATGGTATTTAATTATTTGGTTTGAGGTTAATAGAAAACTTGAATGTACTTATGTTTATAGTTATTAGTTCTAAATTGGTCAGATGGGTTAATTTGGTATCTGGTTGTTGGACTAGTTTGGATAAGATAAAAGCCCTTTTTTAAAAAAAAATTAATGTGGGAGTCGGATCAGCTTGCGCATACCTCGATTAATCCCACGGGTCCTAAAATTAACGATTATGTAAGCCTCCAGTGATCCTAGGAGGACTTGAACTTGTAATTATTGGAGAGCAAACCCAAGACTTGACTAGTTAAACTATTTTTCAGTTTACATCAAAGCCCTTCTTATTCAAGGGGAAAGATTTCTTAAATCATTTAACCTGACGTGATGCTGGGAGGAAGAATTTGAGGTAATCTAAGGCAAGTCAACATTCAATGGAGTTGTTGCGATAGGTGTTGGAGGGGTCATAAAAGTTGTATCTATTGTTGTTATAGATGTTGAAGTATTTGAGGGCTCTACCTCAGCTTACCTAATCAATTTCATGAGTGTCTCTTTTGAGAAATCATCAAAGACATTTCCAATATAAATGTCACATCTATTGTGAGCAAATCTATAGTGAAATTACATTAATACTTGAAGTTGGATAGGAAGAACTATTCGTATTGGAGTTATGTAATGAAAAATTTTCTTAAGGGTAAAAAGATATAGGGATATGTTAGTGGAACCTATGTGGTACCTAAGAATACTGAAGAAGGGGATGTTGCTTCAATAGATACATGGAAAGTAAACAATGCAAAGATTATTAGGTGGATTAACAATTTTGTTGAGCATTCTATAGGTACGTAATTGGTGAAGTATGAGACAGCAAAGGAGGTTTAGGATCATCTACAACGGTTATTCACACAATCAAATTTTGCAAAACAGTATCAATTAGAGAATGACATACGAGCTCTTCATTAGAAGAATATGAGTATTCATAAGTTTTATTCTGCTATGATAGATCTTTGGGATCAATTCGCTCTTACAAAATCGACAGAACTAAAGGCATGTGGTGCCTATATTGAGTGTAGAGAGCAATAACGATTGGTACAGTTTTTAACAGCACTTTGCAGTGATTTGAAGGACTTAAAGGTTTAATTTTGCATCATTCTCCACTGTCTTCTGTTGACTCTGTTGTTAGTGAGTTATTGGCTGAACAAATATGTCTTCAATCTTATTATAAAAAGGGAATTATTATTGTTTTGAATCCTTCTATACTAGCAATGCCTACAAAGTCATTCTCAAATCATCAGAATAAGCCTTACAAAAGGGTTGGCTTCAACGAGTGCAGTTTTTATAAGTAAAAAGGTCATTGGAAAGCTTAGTGTCCCAAATTAAGACAACAAAATTAATCTTAAAAGCCTGGTAGCCAGTAACAGTCTAATGCTTATAAACCACCTCAGGGATATAAATCACCACACCACAATACTGTAATAGTAGCTTCATCAAGCTCTATCATCGATCCTAGTACTCTTGGTGCATAATTTCAGAAGTTTCTCTCCTTATAGCCACAAGCAATGTTTGTTTCTCCTTCTATAGGTCAGTTGCATAGTTCCTCAGATATTTCACATTCTAAATTCTAGTGCTTCACATCATATGTTTCCAGATTCTTCATCCTTTACCTCAGTGTCCCTTTCGCCCTTCATTCCTGTTATGATTGCTAATAGCACTTATATGCCCTTAGCAGGTGTTCGTTCTGTTGTCACACCTTATTTTCTCTCCCTAATGTTTATCTTATTCTGAAACTCAAATTGAATCATGCTTCTATTGGTCAATTATGTGATTCTGGTGATTATTTAGTCATGTTTTCTGGTTCTTTTTGTTATGTACAGGATTTATAGTCTAAGAAGCTGATTGGGACAGGCCATAGGGAGAATGGACTATATATTTTAGATGAATTAAAAGTGCTAGTTGTCACCACTACTACTGCTACTACTATTAATTTGTCTTCTTTTCGTTTAAGTTCTTAATATTTTAGTTTTTATTTATGACATTCTCGTCTAGGTCATGTTTCGTCTTCTCATTTAAGATTTTTTGGCATCCATAGGAGCTTTAAGAAATTTAAACACTTGTGATATTTCTGATTATAATAGATGTAAAATGGTAAAATTTTTTGCTTTACCTTTTAATTGAAGTATTTATGTTTCTTCTTGATTTGATTTACTTATTGATGATCATACTCGTTATTATTGGGTTTATTTAATGAAATAACGTTCTGAATTCTATGAGATATATACAGCCAAAGAAAACATAGGCACATTGTTGAAACTACTCATTCTCTCTTGTTGTCTACTTCTGTTCCTAATGAGTTTTGGGGAGAAGTTGTCCTTACTACCTTAAGCTTGATTAATACAATCTCATCTTCTCATAATTCAGGTTTTTCTCTTTTTGAAAAATTATATGGGTATATTCCTGATTATTCCTCCTTTAGAATGTTTGGTTGTACTTGTTTCGTTCTTCATCCCCATGTAGAATGCAGTAAGTTGTCCTCTTATTCTAATATTTATGTAATTCTAGGTTATGGTGAATGTAAAAAGGAGTATCGTTGTTTTGATCGAATAACTCAAAAACTGAATGTATCTCGTCATGTTGTCTTTCTCGAGCACATACCTTTTTTTTTTATTCCATCTACTACTGGACCTGATATTATTCATATAGATCCATTTTCTGAGGATTCTGATAGTTTATCATCTTAAGTTCCTAGTACCTCGGATACCCTTTCCCATGTTCTACCAATTTGTACTCATCATTCTACAGGTACTGAGACTTTGCTCTTTGGCACACTTAAAGCTCCATTCTCATCTACAGCCCCATAAGCTTCTTCTAAGATTGTAGATCTACCTCTATGTCAATCCACACGTATTTATAAGTCCACAAAACTACCAAATTTTGCTTATTCTTGTTATTCTTCATATTTTACTTCCTTTTTAACTTCTATTCATTGCCTCTCTGAGCCCTCTTCCTATAAAGAGGCAATTATTGATCCTCTTTGGCAACAAACTATGGATGAAGAACTTTTTTCTTTGTGTAAAATAGATACTTGGAATTTGGTTCATCTACCTCCTAGTAAGAGTGTTGTTGGTTGTCGTTGGGTGTACAAGATCAATACTAATTATAATGGGTCTATTGCGATACAAAACTAGGTTGGTTGCAAAAGGATACTCTCAATAGTATGGTATAGAATATGAAGAGACATTTGTTCCTGTTGCAAAAATGGCTACTATTTGTACTCTTATTGTTGTAACTTTGGTTTGTCAATGGCATATCTCACAACTTGATGTTAAAAATGCCTTCTTAAATGGAGATCTTCAAGAAGTTTATATGGCACCTCCTCCTAGTGTTTCACATAACTCCAGGTATGTATGTAAGCTCAAAAAAGTGTTATATGGTCTCAAACAAGCACCTCGTGCTTAGTTTGAAAAATTTTCTGTTGTGATCTCATCTCTTAGATTTGTTTCTAGTAGTCATGACTCTGCTCTTTTTATTAAGTGCACTGATGCTAGTCTTATCATTTTGTCCTTATATGTTGATGACATTGATGGTATCTCAGTTTTGAAGATAAGGTTGGCTAGACAGTTTGAAATGAAGGATTTGGGTTCGCTTTGATATTTTCTAGGTATTAAAGTAGCTTACTCACCTAGAGGTTATCTTCTTTCTCAGTCAAAATATGTTGTAGATATTCTTGAGCGAGCTTGACTTACTGATAATAAGACTATAAACACTCCAAGTGAAGTTAACGCAAGGTATTCTTCTTCTAATGGTTTACCTTTGACAAGTCCTACTTTATATCATGCTATTGTTGGGAGCTTGGTATACCTCATCATTACTCGTCTGAATATTACATATGATGTTCTTGTTGTTAGTCAATTTATCACTTCTCCTACTACTGTTTACTAGGCAGTTGTTCTTCGTATGTTGCGATATCTTCGGGGTACAATCTTTGAGAGTCTTTTACTCTCATCCACCTCTTCCTTGAAGCTGCATGCATACTCTGATACTGATCATGACAGTGATCCTACATATCGCAAATCAATTACTAATTTTTATAACTTTTTAGGTAATTCTCTTATTTCTTAGAAGAGCAAGAAACAATCTATTGTTTCTCAATTCTCAACCAAAGTAGAATATCGTGCTATGACATCTACTACTAAGGATATTATTTGGTTACATTAGTTGCTTGCGGATATGGGAGTTTCACTATCTCATCCTACTCCTATGTATTGTGACAACCAAAGTTCTATTAAGATTCCTCACAACTCGGTTTTTCATGAACGAACTAAGCACATTGAGATTGATTGTCATCTTACTCGTCATTATCTCAAGTATGACATCATTACTTTGCCTTTTGTTTTTTTTTCCTTGCAGATTGCAAATTTATTTAGCAAGTTGCATTTCATTTCTCGTTTTTATTTTCTAGTTGGCAAACTCTCGATGTTTGTAGCTACCGCATTATGAGTTTGAAGGAAAATGTTAAATAATACATTTATCTTATTTTATTTATTAAGAATAGAATAGTATTTTAAGCTTAACCTATATATAAGTTCTTTGTATTTAGGGTAAATAATGAACTTTTTACGAATAAACAAAAAAAAATTCTAGCCTCTTTCTTTTTTGTGTTTGTATTTACTTTTGTTAATTGAATTATTTTAACATATAGATCATGGAAGGAGAAGGAAGCGAAACAACGAGGAAAAAGGCAAATGAGAGCTTGAGGTCCTTGATTACGTAATTTGATGTCATGATATATGAACAAATCATCGTCGCGCGGTCAAAAAGTCAACTCTAGAAAACTGGACATATTCACCCACCGCACCCTTTCTTACTACAAATGCTTGCATTTCCATACTGACAGATCATAGCTTTTGCAGTCCAAGAAAACAAAGAAGCCTAACTTGACTTCAAGCATCTTCTTTTTCACTTCAAGAATGGCTGGTGATCAGGTAACCCTGTTGGATTACTGGTCAAGTCCATTTGGTATGAGAGTGAGAATAGCATTGGCTGAAAAGGGTGTAAAGTATGAGTACAGTGAACAAGATTTGAGGAACAAAAGTGATTTGCTTCTTCAAATGAATCCCGTTCACAAGAAAATCCCAGTTCTTGTCCATGATGGGAAACCTGTTTGTGAATCACTTATTATTGTTCAGTATATTGATGAGGTGTGGAAGGATAAGGCTCCTTTGTTGCCTTCTGATCCTTACCAGAGAGCTCAGTCAAGGTTCTGGGCTGATTTTGTTGACAAAAAGGTATGCTTTTTTGTTCTTAAATGGTTGATCTATTTGGTTTTTGATTTTTTATTGTTTTGAGGTATGACTTGATTAAACCCACTTTGCAATTTGATAAGCTTGGAAGAATTAGAATATTATATCACCAGTACAGTTAGCCCTTGAGACTAATATATAAAATCATGGAAGAAATTCAGCATCACAATATGGAATGGTGGAAAAGTCTGTATGATTTTCATTTCAAGTGTTCTTGGGCACGAATTCTTTTTTATATAACAAATTAGCCATTAAGGTTTCTGCTCATTATTGTCATTCTTGTGAGTCCATGAGAATTAAAGTAGAGTACTTTGGCACAATGTTTCTGTACAAGGATTACCTAATTGGTTTGGTCCAACAACCATCAATAAAAGTATTGGATTAAAGATAAGATTTTGGACTTAGGTGATGATGCTTTTGTTATATTGGTGGGCAGTCACCTTCAAGTATCCAAAAATATATCATCGATGGTGACATTATTGAGGTTTTCCTATTGGTGAACTTCCCTTGATTAAAAAACCATCTTAATTTGTTGCTCCATTAGCCGTCTTTGAATTTCTACCCTCTTTAACAGTTGTATAACAACCGTTGACCTTTGTGATTCCAAAAAGTCACTAATTTGTTTTACAATGGTGTGATATGAATTTGTAGATGTATGAATTCGGGAGGAAGATATGGACAACAAAAGGAGAAGATCAGGAGGCAGCCAAGAAGGATTTCATTGACAGCCTCAAGCTCTTGGAAGGAGAGCTTGGAGACAAGCCTTACTTTGGGGGCGAGACCCTCGGCTACGTTGATGTTGCACTACTTCCTTTCTATTGCTGGTTTTATGCCTATGAAACCATCGGCAACTTCAATATAGAGGCTGACTGTCCGAAGCTGATTGCTTACTGTAAGAGGTGCCTGCAGAAAGAAAGCGTATCCAAGTCTCTTAAAGATCCACATAAAGTCTATGATTTTGTTGTGATGCTGAGGAAGATGCTTGGGCTTGAGTAGTGTGCATCCATAGACAAGGAGGTGTTATTTCCTGTGTTATGTTATACTTATGTTTTGTTTTGTGTGATTTATGTCTCAAACAAGGCTAGCACTTGGTTGCGCCTGTAATATGTTTGTATTCTGAGAGTACTTTGTTGTGCCTGGCTTGGGATATCTCAAATAGTCATGAGTTTAAATTTTATTATTTTTATGTATTTGATAAAAATTAAGTATAAAATAATATGAGTTTGTACAAGTTTTAAGTTTAAATTAAAAGGTTTTCACTTCAGAAAGTGTATTACAGAATAATATAAATTATATCTTGAAATCTCATCTAATAATTTAAATTATTAGGTTAAGATGGTTTTTTAATAATTTGTTTTAAATTATTAAACTTAATACTTAAGACTCTAAAATTATTATTATTATTATTTATGTTATTTAAGTTTTCTCTTTTTTGTGCCATGATGAGAAATTTTTTATTCACTGAAAGGACCAGGTCCATAAATTCAGTAGGCACAAAAATTTATATACAGCACCTAACCTAACCACATCTTAAAGGCGACAACCATATACAGCTCGAAGTAAAAGAAATTCATCAATGGCAACCCAGAAGCCATTCCATCAAGATTGATGGAGGCCCGTGCATTAGTTTTTGTGGGTAAATGACAAGGTTTGTCACTATACTCTTACCTGTTTTATGTTTTTGTCTTTGTACAAAAAAAAAATTATAGGTTTTGCCTATTTAACTTGTGATTTTGTTAAGCATTATTATATCCTTCCATCCAACTCTTATTAGTTCAATCATTAGTTGAGCCATTAGCAAATGACTTATAGGCAAAAATAATATATAAGAAAGATAACAAACACAAATAATATAATACTATGAAATAGAATAATTTTTAATTTAAAATTTTATTTCTTATTAATTTACCATATCGAATAACATGCCCTTCCAAGAGGTCTATAATTCCTTAAATAAATTTGAAAAATCAACCTAAACAAACTAAAACATTCAAAAGAAAAAAAAGCAATAAAAATCTTAAACAAACTAGAAAAAATAGAATTATTAAACATAATATTTAATTTTATAAAATAATTATAATTAAATAAAAATAACTAAAAAAGAATAATTTTCTTTAGAAACCTTATGCATTAGTTTTTCTATGTTAAAATCAAATTCAACCCTTGAATTTAAATTATTTTTTTCCTCAATCTTGTAAATGTTCAATCAATATTCTTTAATTCATTTTCCATCTTCACTTCGATTATATAATAATTTTAGATATCAAATCTAGTTTCTTCATGTTAAATTCTACATAAAAAATCAATTAACAATATAGAGTAATTAATTGCAAGTCTCAAACTTCCTTTATCAACATGTGTTATATCCATATAATCATTGAACAAAATTACTTTTATGATAATAGTAAACATGTAATCAAGCTTATTAACATAACTTTAATTAATAATTTTATTTTATTAAGTACCTTTAATGATTTATATGCACTCAACTTTTAACTTATCACTTAGAACACTTAACTTATTATAAATGAGAACACTATCAATGAAATCATTATTTTCATTGTTAATGCTATCATTATCAACTAATTATTATTAAAATAAATATCATAAATTGGTAGAGTTTATCAATCCACATCTATCTCATCATAAACAGAATTATTAAAATCATTATGATACTTATTCTAATCAAGAAGTTATCTCTTCTACTCATGCATTTGAAAATAGATTCTCGAATTTAACTACGAATTAATAGTTACTCTTCTCGTAATCTTTCAGACTTTTTTTTTTCATCTTTGCCAATCAACAAGATAATCTTCAACTTGCCTATATAATTTTATCACTGCTAGTTGACGAGTTTATTCTATAATTTATTTTTATATATCTTCTATCACTAATTCTTTAATGTTTTTTTTTCAAGGGTGAACCTCCTCTTTTTCTTCCATACAAGCACATCCTATTTTGTGATATCTTCTAATCATGGTTATTCAATAGTAAACAACAACCAACCATCACAAATTGTTGGGCTCTAATACTAACAAAAGCATAGGGGTGAGTAAAAAAACTGAAAAACCGAGAAAACCGGTAAAACATAACAAAAAAAAAACCAAACCGTGAAAAAAAATCGATTAAACCAATTAAAATTTTTAAAAAATCAACCGGTTCGGTTTGGTTTCAGTTTTATAAACCTAAAACTGAAAACATCGAACCAAACTAAAAAAAAAAAACTGAAAAAAACTAAGCCAAATGGAAAAAAATCTAGCCAAACCAAAAAGATCGAGCCAAACTGAAAAAAAAAAATTGATTTTTGTTCTAAAATAACTGAACCGAAACCAGTGAGTTCGAACCGATTTCAGTTTTATTTTTTGGAAAAAAAAACAATTTGGTTACTTTTTTTGATAAAAACCAAACCGAATCGAAAATAATCACCCCTACAAAAGCATACGAAAACAACATAAAAAAGATAACAAGCACAATCAATGGAAAATTCTTTTGAATAGTATCACTACACCAAAAATTATAATTTGAATTTTTATTTCTTAATAATTTACCATACCAACTAATATACCTCTCTAAATAGTTTATAATTTTTTAAATAAATTCAAAAATCAACATACATAAACCACAAAAACTAAAAAGAAAGAAAAAATAATAAAAATTCTAAACAAACAAGGAAAAGTAAAATTATTAAGTAAAATTTTTAATTTTTAAAGCTAAATAGAAAAATAAAAATAACTAATAAAAAAAATAATTTTTCTTAAAAACCTCAGATTTGTTAAATTGTAGAAAATAACATGTGAGATTTTATTTAAACACCTATAATTTTATTTTCATCAATAACAAAGTGACTTGGGTTGGATTTGCGATGAGAGAGGACAATAGTTTTCTAAAAAACCATAATTATCGTATTGATTCGAGAATTGGTATAGAAAAGGTTGTAGATTATCAGGTGAACTTAAATTAATTAATTTTAATAAATTAATATAATTTTTTTTTTAAAAAATCATTGATATATCCTGGTCAAAATTAATTAGGTCAACAAATGACTACAAAACTTATATCAACCAAGTTTTAAATTTTAAATGATTAATATTTTTTTTATTCAATTTAAAACCTAAATCACATGATATTCTAGGACATCAACCCACTGGAGTTTAATTCTTTTTACCAATAATTTCAAACACAGAGATGATTTAAAAAGAAAGGAAAGGGCATATTTGTCCCCCAACTATGACATGAATACCAATTAACTTTCTAAACAAAATCAGTTTTTAATTGAATCCCTCATCTATCAAACATTACCAAATTAACCCGCTATCAAAATTTATGATTTAAATTAATAAAGATAAATTTGAGAAAAAGGACTAATTGAGGACTGCCCAATAGATGGAGGATCCAATTGAGAATTTCTTATTTAGACCCGGTTCAGAATTGGATTGGATGATATAGTTGAAGAATTTCTTTCTCTCACTTGGTTGAAGAAGTTTTGCCGCTTCAACAATGGCTGTAACACTGTTGGATACAAGGGTAAGCCCATTTGGCATGAGAGTGAGAATAGCATTAGAAGAGAAGGGTGTGAAGTATGAGTACAGTGAGCAAGATTTGAGGAACAAGGGTCCTATGCTTCTTCAAATGAACCCAGTTTACAAGAAGGTCCCAGTTCTTATTCACAATGGGAAACCAATCTGTGAGTCTCTTATTGCTGTTCAGTATATTGATGAGGTGTGGAACAACAAGTCTCCTTTGCTGCCCTCTGATCCATACCAGAGAGCTCAATCCAGGTTGTGGGCTGATTTTGTTGACAACAAGGTCTGTGTGTGTGTGTCTTTGCTTTCTATTCTTAGTTTTGGTATCTGCTTTTACCTCGTAGACTCCGAAATTATTTGTTGTTGAAAAGGCTAACCATTTTGCTTCGATTTGGCATACAAACTTGTATAAATTATGTGGATTTTTTTACCTTATTTTCGTCACATTTAGTCAACTGTGAAGAATTTCACCTATAGGGAGAGAATATATTTAGGATTAGTCCAGTTGGGTTGATTGGAGGAAATACGACAAATGTATGATAAATGTGATGAAATTCTTTAAACAGGGTCTAGTTTGCAGAAATTACACAAACAAAGAAAGCTAAATTGGGGATTTTCCAATTGAGAAATTCCCAATTTAGCTTCTTTGTTTGTGAAATTTTAACTTCAAGGTTTCTTTGTTATTCACTTTTAAATGGTGGGATATGAATCTGTAGGTGTATTTTCCCGGGAGGAAGACATGGACAAAGAAAGGACAAGAGCTGGAGGCAGGCAAGAATGATTTAATTGAGTCCCTCAAGTTGTTGGAAGGAGAGCTAGGAGACAAGCCTTATTTTGAAGGTGACAAACTCGGCTATGTGGATATTGCACTTGTTCCTTTCTATAGCTGGTTCCATGGCTATGAGACATTTGGTAACTTTAGCATAGAGGCTGAGTGTCCCAAGTTAATTGCTTGGTGTAAGAGGTGCTTGCAGAACGAGAGTGTATCCAGATCTATTGCAGATCCACAAGAAGTCTATGGTTTTTTGGTGGAGCTGAGAAAGAAGTTAGGGCTTGAATAGATGGAAGGATGTGCATCCACAGGCAAGAAGTCTATGGTTTTAGGGCTTGAATAGAAGTTAGGGCTTGTTTGGTTTCTGTTTTTCTGCTTAGTGTAAGCCTACAAGCTTCTATCTGGAAATAATATTGTGGACACGTAGTTGTGACCTGTTTGTGTTAGAATCTGAACTCAATTTTTTACGTTCTCGTTTAAGAATATTTCAAGCTTCAATAAAAACCATTCAAATGCTTTTAGTTTTACCTACATAATGTTCGAAATTTCTTTTCATACTGTAAAACACTATCCAAAATATAACCTTTGCATGTATATTTATTAATATCATCATTTACCCTCTAGTTTAGCATCTTATTCCATAATTTATCACGACCACATACACTCTGCAGAGGAAGATAGCAAATCTGCTATAAAATCCCGCTTTCTGCTATTAGAAGATTTTAGAATGGAAGAAGGGAATATTAGTGATCTTGTGATACTTTCTTACTCAAACAATGGCAGATGAGGTGACACTGTTGAATTTCTGGATAAGCCATAATGGAATGAGAGTCGAATAGCGTTAGCAGAGAAGTGTGTCAAGTATGAGAACAGTGAAGAGGACTTGAGGAACAAGAGTACCCTGCTTCTTCAGATGAATCCAGTTTACAACATTCCGTTCTCATCCGCAATGGAAAACCAGTTTGTGAATGTAAGGACAAGGAAATGCCTTATAATTGGATGTTGTAATTGCAATGTCGTAGCATTTCAAGCAATTTCTTTTATTACATATGTTTAGCCGAATGTCTGTGTTATGAAATATCTCACAAAAATGAAATTCTACATAAAAATAAAAGAAAAAAAATGAAATGAACCTTAAACTAAGTCATCCTCGATCATCTTTTATTGGGTAGAAATCATTCATATATGAATAATCATATATGTTAATCTTTTTTCTATGTAGAAAATTAAATTTAGTAAATAAATTAATTGGGTAAGAAAAGTTACCGGGTTTGATTGAGCCTGAGGAGGCTGCTGTCAATGTTGTGGTTGAATTTCGTAGTTGAGGGAAGAAGAAGATGAAGAAAATGCAGAAAAATGGGGCCTGGGAAATTGATGGAAAATGAAGAAAAAAGGGGGGCTAACGCAGTGTATATCTAGTTTAGAAAATTAAAAGTGAAAAATGTACTGGTTGGTTGGCTTATTATTTTGAAAAAGAAAAGTTAAATGTGTGTTTGGTGTCAAGTAGCAATTGTTTGTATATAGATTTTTATTATTATTATTATTCCAAGTGCTGGGAGTTTCCATGGCTCCCACAGCACTAGTTGGAGGTCTATGGGGTTCCGATGTGAAAGTCCCGAACCCAACTCATAGAGGATTGGGCTAATGAGCTAATATAGTTGAAGACTTGATACTGATGAACAAAGAAAATCAGATTTATCTTCCCGAAATCTTGACATCTTTAATATAGTTGAAGACTTGATATTGATGAACAAAGAAAATCAGCTTCAAGATTTGTACTTTGTACAGTACAGTACCCTTCTCCTAACTCTCTAGTAAATAGAGAGAAGAAAGAAATTTACTAATGAGAGTGAGAATAGCATTAGAAGAGAAGGGTGTCCATTATGAGTATACTGAACAGGACTTGAGGAACAAGAGTCCTTTGCTTCTTCAAATGAACCCAGTTTACAAGAAGGTCCCAGTTCTCATTCACAATGGGAAACCAATCTGTGAGTCTCTTATTGCTGCTGAGTATGTTGATGAGGTATGGAAAAACAAGTCTCGTTTGCTGTCTCCTCATCCTTACAAGAGAGCTCAATCCAGGTTTTGGGCTGATTTTGCTGACAAGAAGGTATGTTTCTAATCTGCATCCAACCTTGCGTATGCTTTCTGCTGCTGAAAAGGAATCGGTGTAAATTTTTGTGCTCTGTAGTCAACCATCAAATTAGCTGATTAATTCACTTGAGAATGGTGGGATATTACTCTGTAGGTGTACCGTTCTGGAAGGAAGACATAGATGGAAAAAGGAGAGGAGAAGGAGGCAGCCAAGAATGATTTCATTGAGTCCCTCAAGCTGTTGGAAGGGGAGCTAGGAGACGAGCCTTATTTTGAAGGTGACAAACTCGTTATGTGGATGTTGCACTTATCCCTTTCTATGGCTGGTTCCATGGATACGAGACATTTGGCAACTTTAGCATAGTGGAGGAGTGCCCCAAGTTGATTGCTTGGTGTAAGAGGTGCATGCAGAAGGAGAGTGTATCCAAATCTCTTGCAGATCCGTAGAAGATCTACATCTTCATGGTGGAGCTCAGAAAGAAGTTTGGGCTTGATCAGTAGATATATGGAAGGATATGTGCTTCCATATACATGCTTGCTAGTTTCTGGTACTCTGGTTTCTGTTTTTTTCTGCCTAGTATAGCTTTTATTCCAAAATAATTGCTTACAAGCACTTGGTTGTGACCTGTTTGTGTAAGATTCTGAACTCGCTTGTTGGGACTAGGATTACTTAAAAAAGGTCCCAAGATAATCTAAGCCCCAATTGAATGCTCTTACTATTGCCAACATAATGTTCTGAATTCCTTTTCAATCCATAAAACATTATCCAAAATATAATGTTTGCATGAATATTTAGTAATATCGTTCTCCAGCTTAGTTCTTCCCACACACAATATGCAGAGGAAGATAGCAAATCTGCTACAAAACCTCGCTTTCTGCTATCAGAAGCAACATAGATTTGCTTCTGCGGATGAACCAGTTTACAAGAAGATTCCAGTTCTCATCCACAATGAAAAACATGCTTTTGAATCCCCTATTATTCAATATATTGATGAAGTGTGAAAGGACAAGGCTCCTTCGCTACCTTCTGATCCATATGAAAGAGCCCATTACATGCTCTCGGCTGATTTTTCTGATCCTTGTATAATTTATGTTTTCTTTTACTTTTTTTTTGCACTTGTCTGATATCTATGCATGGGTGCTGGGATTTTATCAGTTTATTAGTATCTGTTGAGTGCACACACAAAATGAAGAGAATGTTATGTTTGTCTAATGTTTTCATGAAAAAAGTATCCAAATTTAGCAAATAGATTTTCTGTGTAAATTCATAAATCTTTTTCGGACTTATTTTGGCATTTTAAATGAATGTCCTTTATAAGTAGATGTTGTCATGGCCTGATGAGAACCAAGATGGAGAAGGCAGCAGCAAAAACAGCGGCGAAGAATCGGAAAAGAAGAATTTGCAGCAGCAGCAGCAGGAACGGTGGAGCAGTCCTTGCGGGAAGGGGACTTCCAAGCTGCAGTAGGTCGGCTAGAAGACGCATTTCCAAGCAGCAACCGGAGGAGATGAAAGAGGAAGTGTACTACACGGAAAAGGAGAAGAAGAACACAGATTTGAGAGGCTTTATATGTGGCAGAGACGGCCTTGAAGTCAGCAACTCAACCTGGAAGAAGAAGGTCTCCGAGTAGTTCTGACTTGAGTTTTGAGTTGTAATTTATTACAACTACATTAGATCAGATCATGATTATCCTTATTACCTATTTTCTAGCAAATAGAAACATTGTTAGGCTACTATAAATCTATATTAACAAAACTCTAAAAAATACGGTAGTTTTTCTCATAAAAATACTGTTAATTGTTATAATATTTTTTTATATGATTTTTTTTTGTATTTTTTTGTGTTTTTTTGTGTTTTTTTATTTTTTATGTTTTATGCATTTTTATGCTTTTTTTTTTTTTTTTAATGATTTTTTTCAAAAATTATCTTTATTGATTATTTTTTAATATTGAGCTGGTTGAAAATTTAACTTTATAATTAAAAGAAAAAACATATTATAGAATGCTATAGTATTTTTTCCATATGAATTTTTTTAATGATTTTTTTAAAATTATCACTATGATTTTATTTTTTTGATATTGAGCTGGTTGATAATTACAACTGTAACTTTCCTTACAAAACACTATGGATTGCTATAGTATTTCTCTACATAATTTATTTTTTTTGTTTTTTTTTTATGATTTTTTTCAAAATTGTCTTTGTCGATTTTATTTTTTTTAATATTAAGCTGCTTGAGAATTTAGATTTGTAGTTTTTTCTTTAAAATATTGTGGATTGCTATAGTGTTTCTTTACATGGTTTTGTTTTTATGATTTTTTTCAAAAATTATCTTTGCTGATTTTATTTTATTAGTATTAAACTTGTTGAGAATTACAATTTTAGCTTTCCTCACAAAACATTGTAGATTGCTATAGTGTTTCCCTACATGGTTTATTTTTTTATTTTATTTTATTTTATTTTATTATGATTTTTTTTATTTTTTTTCAAAATTATCTTTGTTGATTTTTTTTTTAATATTGAGCTGGTTGGAAATTTAGCTTTGTAGTTTTTTTTCTTTAAAACATTGTGGATTGTTATAGTGTTTTCAAATATGATATTTTTTTTATGGTTTTTTTTCAAAATTATTGTTGATTTTTTTTTTTTTATATTGAGCTGATTAAGAATTACAACTACAATTTTCCTCACAAAACACTATGAATAGCTACAGCGTTTCGCTACATGGTTTTTTTTTCTTTCATTTTTTAATGATTTTTTAAAAAATTATTTTTGTTGATTTTTTTTTTAATATTGAGCTGGTTGAGAATTTAACTTTATAATTTTTTTTTCTTTTTATCAACAAAAAAGCTAAATCATATAGCGAAAATTTAAATCATATGAGGAAAATATTGTAGCTTTCCTCACAAAATACTATAGATTACTACAACTTATTCTATTCAGTCTCTAAGTTTTTTAATCATCAATATAATTTTTTTTCTAATGAAATATTGACCCCATTACACCTTTAGTTTCTATTATTTATCCAGCGCTGGTTTGTAATTTTAACACCATCTAACACATTTGCTTCATAAAGCTGGAACGCACAAGCATGCTATCTAATAAATAGCTAAATCTAATAAATAGCTAAAGGTGTATGAACAATTAGAATTAAAATAACATGATTTTTTATAATTTAATTAGTAGATTTTTTTTTTGCAAGTACATATTTTTATACATGTTGACAAACATTACATTTCTAGCAAATGATTATGTTCAAACACATACACACCATTTTCTTAGATAAAAATATCATTCACTTTATAGTTGATTTTAAAATCATCCTTAAAATCTATTTTTTTAAAAGTGTGTTAACAATACTTAATTTTTGTTTTGGTTCTTCAAAAACATATTTACCACAACTAACGGCACATCACAAGTCAATGGACTAGACTTTAAGGTTGTTATTTTACAATTGATTATGGATGATATTATCTTTTTATTGAGTTATTTTGTTTTATCAAGATTACAAGTTTTACATGTTAACCTAACTTGGTCTAGAATAATTTTTTTTTTTAAATAATTTTATTATTGTTGTTGTCTCATTTTTTAATTATATTATTAAAATTAATCAAATTCTCTTACATCTTTAAAAACATAATTATTTCTTCTTCTTTTTTTTCAGGTTAAAATTGTTTTTTAGACACACTGGCCACCGATCTTGTAAATTCTGTAGGCACAGAGCTTTTTATACAGGACCCGACATAACCACCTCCTAAAGGCCACGACCATATGCTGGCGAAGCCGTTCAATCAATGAGAGATTGCCACTCCACCACGGCGATCTTCGGCGAACAATTACCATGCTTCATCTATTTGATATTTTGGAGAGTCTAGTAAAGTTCTCAAGGAACGGGTCAATCGTTGATCATCAAGCAATATTTGCCTCAAAAAAATTTTTCAATTTTTTCTTGTGTGCACGTATAAACTTTCATTCTCTAAGGTCCATATTGGTCAATTCATTTAACTATATAATAATGAAAGAGCTTAAAAATAAATGCAATTCTTAACGTTCATCCAAGATAATATATGACCACACAATTCATCACTTGAACACAACAGCTAACCTACTTGCAAGTTGAGAAACACAGTGAGAAGGAGATCAATTGTATAGAATTGATAATTGTATGAAGTGTAGTTAAATTTATCATGTTTCAGATTTAATTTTTAGAGTTTATAAATTTAAGTGCTATAAATTTTAGAATTATTGAAGGTTTATATAATTATTAATTTTAAAAATTTAAAAATTTAATCTAGATATATGTAAATTTTAAGAATTTAATCTAGATATATGTATGGTTATTAATTTTAAAAAATTAATTAAGTTACAGATAAATTATTTTAAAAATTATATTAAAAAGATTATAGAGAATAGATCGACGGATATCATGCCCTTTGGTACGTGTGAAGAAGATAGAGGAGCAGAGCTATCCATGCACTTGGGTATACGAGACCTGCCTTGATGATGATGACATTGAATGCTCGTCACCCACCTCACCAAACGTTCTTAAATGATCGCTCCCTTTTTACGAGTAGCTTCACCTCTTCTTCATCACTGCTTTGTGCAGAAAACCAAACTTGAAAAAACATTGAGAGAGAAAGAGGGACGATGGAGAAGAAGGACGAAGGAAATCCTCCAATGGCAGTGATGGCGTCAAGAGACGAGGATGAAGATGCGAAAAGCTCCATGCGCACAGCTGAGACTATGTTGCGTTTGGTGCCTGTGGCTTTGTGTGTCTCAGCACTTGTTGTCATGCTTAAGAACACTCAAACTAATGACTATGGATCACTTTCTTATTCAGATCTTGGAGCTTTCAGGTACGTACTTCATATTTTCTGCATTTTCATGCACCCATTTTTAGTACTTTCTACACCCAAGCTCTGTGTGTTTGATTGCAAGTTTTTTTATAAAAAATAATAATTGGAGATCCATAAAATATTGTTGGGTTTGATTCTTTTAATTTTGAGTTAAGCATAATGCTAATTTTAAGAATATTTTTTCTAAGATCATACTTCTTGTATTAAATGAGTGGATGGATTGTACAATTGGATCTCATAAATCCAAAGTTTCTCCAAGAAGAATTTCTAGTAAAAGCCAATTCAGTCGTACGCTAGGTTTACTTTTAGGGGTCAGCTAAGCAACTAAAGGCTTTAGGTAATTAAAGGCAGTTAAACTAGAAGGCAGCAGGAGTGGCAAATAGAGAACACTAGATATGTTACCCTGAAACATTAACCTCGGTGACACAAAAAAACATTTACGGGTCAAATTAAAAAATATAAAATCTTACACAGTTCATCCAATATAAGAAGAAAAATAATAAAACCCTACATAGTAAAAAACAAAAAAACATCTTTTAAATTAATACTTAATTTTATTTTTACAGGGGCCAGCCATCCCTTCCCAGAACTTCTTTAAATGGTTTCTACAAAAAAAATTGGGGGATTTGATTTTTCTAATCTATTTTGTACCATTTTTTACCTTGTCATATCATGTTATACCTAAGATTTAACTCTAATAAGTTATATTGCATATTAACCGGAATTAATTTTAAAATAACATTGTTGAAGATTAAAAAAAAACATGAAATGATATTGTTTTAAATAAAATTTTTAAAAAATTCTTTAAAGTTAACCCAGCATATCTCATTTAGATTGGATAGATCAACTAATTCATGAATTAACCTATTAGCCACTAATGTTTAACTAAATCAATGTGTAAACAAGTTTTAAGTAAGCTGGTCACCAGTTTAACCCCATCGGTAATCCAGTCCAAGTTGAATGATTATGCCAAGTACATTCAATTAGTCGGAAAAACCACCTCTTAATTCAATTCCTGTTTTGAAGCATGATTGTTTTTCACAATATTTCATTTCAACTTTTTTTTTAATCACATCCATTTTTATTATAAATATTTATGATATAGGTATTTGGTGAATGCCAATGGCATCTGTGCTGGTTATTCCCTTCTTTCAGCTGTCATTGTAGCCATGCCTCGAGCATGGACAATGCCGCAAGCATGGACTTTTTTCTTACTCGACCAGGTAATTATTAATTCCATCAAAAATCACAACCTTAATTTCATATGTGTGTGTGTGTGTGTGTGTATTAATCAATCTATTTTTGGATGAACGTATTTAGGTGTTAACATATGTGATTCTGGCTGCCGGCACAGTATCGACGGAGGTATTATACTTGGCGAACAAGGGAGACACATCCATCGCTTGGAGCGCAGCTTGTGTGTCGTTTGGTGGATTTTGTCACAAGGCCTTGATATCCACAGTCATTACATTCGCTGCAGTAATCTTCTACGCAGCTCTCTCGCTCGTGTCTTCCTACAAGCTTTTCAGCAAATATGATGCGCCAGTTGTGACCTAACCAGGCGAGGGTATTGATACTGCTGTCGCCCTCGGTTCATCACCACCATCACCAAGCAATCTCCACCTCCATCTCCATGCGAAGCTAGCATGTCCTTACCAAAATAACAACCCAAATTAGGAGGTTGATGACTGTATACAGAAGGTGGTGGCGTGTTTTCTGTTGGGAGATCAAAGTCTCCGGGAGATCAGACTCTTCTACTTAGAATAGGAGATACGTGGATATTAGTAGAATAGGAGATCTGTAGAGTTTTATCCTTCCTATTGTAAACAGCCTATAACATAGCAATCTCCATGTATAAATATGTGATATAGTGTCAATAATATTATTTTGCTGCATTGAATTCATTCTCTTTTTTATTAATTTACATGGTATCAGCGCGGGACTAAAACCCTACAGCTTCTCTACACCATAATCTCTCATGTAGCACCCTTTTTCATTCAGCCATCATGACCAACAATGAAACACCACCATTGTCTTATATCATTGGTAAAATTACTGATTGGGGCACACCAAACCTAGAAATTCCTACAAAATTCTTGAAGATAAATCTCTCAAATCCATACTTCACTCATCATTCAGATCATCCAGGCCTGATCTTGATTTCAAAACCCTTGAATTGAAGCAATTATTCAACTTGAAAAAGGGCTATGACTCCATCTTTAAATTCCAAGAACAAATTATGTTTTGTCAATGGCTCAATCAAAATCCCTTCAGAGAAAATTGATCTTGAAGGTTATGCGGTTTGGTCTAGATGTAACGATATGGTTCACTTGCAGATCATCAACACTCTTATTCCGGAGATCTCAAATAATGTGATCTACTTCTCTACAACTCAAGAAGTTTGGGATGATCTTCATGACCAATTCTCTCAAAGCAATGCACCTCGCATTTTTGAGATTTAGCGAGATATTGCTTGTCTTCTACAAGACCAACTTTCTATCTCTGCTTATTATACAAAACTAAAGAGCATGTAGGATGAATTAGCCTCCTACAACGACATAGTCTATGGAGCACAACAAGATCAACAAAGATTGATGTAGTTTCGGATGGGGTTGAATGATTTTTGCAGTAATATTCGTGGACAAATTCTCTTAATTAATCCACTCCCAACAGTTCGTCAAGCATATTCCTGCGTCTCTCAAGAAGAGAAGTAACGTCTCTTAAGCTCAATACACGCTGTAAATGACTTTGTTGACAGCGCTTTCTTGGTCTTCCACAGCAATAGTGGCAAAACCACCCCATTAATAGGTACAGGAAGATCTGAACGTTCTTATCAATCATATGGGACGCATGACTTTCGATCGCAACTAAAGACTTTCACACGCAGATCTGACCAAGACAAACGTCGTTTTGGCTCTAGAAAAGGACGTCCTTTTTGTTCCCACTGTGGAGAACCAGGCCACTAGATTCAAACATGTTATGAGCTACATGGGTATCCAACTAGCCATCCCAAGGCAAGGCATAATTCAAGCTCAAAGCGTTTTGGCAACAACAACAAATCTATAGCTAATCATGTGTCAAAGGATTTTTCTAAAGAAGACGGCAAATCAATGGTTGGCATCTCAAAGACTCAATTGAAAAAGCTCTTATCACTTCTTAATGATAAAAATGAAGGACCTGGCTCCCAAACACATGTCGTAACAAAGCCAGGTTTGCCTAAAGTCGCTTCTCAAAGTTGGATTATTGACAGCGGGGCAACAAATCATATTTTCTCTTCATTAAAATTACTTTTGCGTACAGATAAAAATTGTTCTTTGCCTTTCATTTTACTGCCTAGCGGCCAAAAGGCCAAAATCGTTACCAAAGGATCATTGCCTCTGAATTTTGTTTATTGTCTCCACAATGTGCTCTGTGTAGCCACATTCAAAGTTGATTTGATGTCAGTAAGTCGTTTGACAAAAGGATTGAATTGCTCAGTAACCTTTTTTTCTTATTGGTGTATTTTGCAGGATTTGGCTACGAGGAGGATGATTGGTTTGGATAAATAACGTGACGGACTATACTACTTGGTGGCATTAGCAATGAAGATATCTATGATCAAATCTACCTCACCAAAAAGCCTATTAGCCTGTAATACCACCATCTCATGAACCGATCTTTGGCATAATCGCCTCGGTCATATATCACCTAAATTTAATTGCCAAGAATTTTAAAATTTTTTCTGCATAATTCCATGATATGTGCCCTATCTGTCTTTTGGCTAAACAAAGTCGCTTACCTTTCAGTCCTAGTGTTATTTCTTCTACAATAAAAAATTTATTGTGGCATTTGGGGTTGCTACCTGTTAGAGAATAATATAAATTATATCTTGGGACCTCACCTAACAGCTTAAGCTATTGGGTTGAGATGGTTCTTTGATATGGTATCAGAGTCTTATGACCAAGCGGTCACGAGTTCGAATCTCATCATCCCTATTTAGTTAATAAAAATCAAGCACAAGGTAATATGGGCTTGTGCAAGTTTCAAGCCCAAAGAGCTTTCACTTGAGGGGGTGTGTTAGAGAATAATATAAATTATATCTTGGGACCTCACCTAACAGCTTAAGCTATTGGGTTGAGATGGTTCTTTGATACTACCGACACACTTTTATTTCTGGTGCTTATTACTTTCTTACCGTCATTGATGATTATACACGTTTCACATGGATTTTCTTAATAAGACACAAAAATGAAACACAATCACTCTTAAAACGTTTTTTTATCTACGTTTATACTCAATTTGACTCTCACATTAAGATTTTTCGAAGTAACAATGGTGGTGAATTTCTCTTGCTCTGTTCCTTTTTTCAAGACATCAGCATCATCTTTTCAACATTCTTGAATTTACACGCCCCAACAAAATGGTGTTGTGGAACACAAACATCTTCACATCTTAAAGGTAGCCAGAGCTTTAAAATTTTAGGCTCACCTTCCCGTCCAATTTTGGGGAGAATGTGCACTTACTGCAGTAGACATCATCAATTGGCCCCCTTCTTCCACCCTTTCTTTCAAAACTCCTTTCGAACTTCTCTACTCAAAACCACCCTTTTTTTCCTATATTAACGTTTTGGTTGTTTAGCCTATGCTACCAACGTCCATCCTTCTCATAAATTTGACAATCGTTACATACCCTCAGTTTTTATTGGATATCCCATTGGTCAAAAGGCATATAAATTATTCGATTTGTCAACAAAAAAAATTTTCACTTGTCGCGATGCACAATTTCATGAAAATATTTTTCCATATGCTTTTATCCAACCCAAATCCATCTTCTCTCTTCCACACACACCTTCTGATCCTATTCCCCTTATATCCCATGACACCAATTCCTTTGATTTTGGTTCATCCATCTTACCTCCATCCACATCCCATCCTATACTAACTCCAGTTTCCCCTTTACCTTCACCTTTATCCCCTGTGTCCCACTGATTCACCACTTCCCTCCTCACCCTCACCTGCCCTAGATCCACCATCTACCCAACCTCTTTCCACTCTCTATAAATACACACGCCACCCTAAACCTTTCACCCTATTTGTGCCATTTACAAACCCAACCGATCATCAAGACCCGTCCCCACTCTCCGTCTCTACTCCTCATTCCCTACCACCTGATCAGCCTCCCCTACACCCCCACCCTTCCCTATCCAATCAGCCTCTCAAACCCACCCCTGACGCTACTCTGCTTTGTCACTCCAGTCGACATACTAGCCCACCAGCTAAGCTCCATGATTACTTCTGCTCCAACATTTACTCTTACCAATCGGCCTCCTTACTACCAGATCCGACTAAAGGTATACGCTATCCACTAGCTAATTTTGTTTCCTATCACCGTTATACCCCTGCACATCAATCTTTTATTGCTTGGCTCCATAATGTCACAGAACCCCAATCCTATTTCAAAGTTGTTGCTTACCCTGAATGGCAAGAAGCCATGCATACTAAATTGTAGGCTCTTCAGGAAAATGGTACTTAGTCTCTCACACCACTTTCGACTGGCAAGACACCAATTGGTTATAGATGGGTATATAAAATTAAACACCGCTTTGATGCTTCTATTAAGCAATACAAAGCACGCTTAGTCATCAAGGGCTTCACACAACTGGAAGGTGTGGACTTTCACGATACCTTCTCTCCCATTGCTAAGATCATCTTTATCTGCTGCTTATTTGCCTTGGCCGCATCTTGTGGCTAGTCTCTCCACCAAATGGACGTTCATAATGCTTTCCTCCACAACGACTTAGCTGAAGAATTATACATGTCCCTACCGCCAGGGCTTTGACGACATGGGGAGAACCATCTTGTTTTTCGCCTTCATAAGTCATTATGTAGGCTGAAACAAACATCTCACCAATGGTTTGCAAAATTTTCAGAAGCTATTTGCTCTACTGGCTATGTACAATCTCGTGCTGATTATTCCCTGTTCACCAGCAAATGGGGTGAGTCCTTTACTGCTCTTTTGATATATATTGATGATATTCTAATCAATAGGAATGATCTTGTTAGAATTGCTGCAACTAAACAGTTTCTGCATAATCATTTTCATCTAAAAAACCTTGGCATTTTGAAATATTTTCTTGGAATTGAGGTTTCGGCTTCCAAGAATGGGATTTTTATTTCCCAACGCAAGTATGCACTAGAAATCATTGCTAATGCAGGCTTGCTAGGTCCTGCCCCAATTAATACTCCTATGGAACGAGGGTTGAAATTATCAGACAAAGGCACCTTGCTCAAAGAACCGAACCGGTACAGAAGACTTATTGGCAGATTAATTTACTTGACTATTTCGAGGCTAGACATAACTTATGTAGTACATGTACTAAGTAGATTTATGCAACAACCCCGAAAATTTCATATAGAGACGGCTCTTCGGGTCGTTCGGTATCTAAAAAAGACACTCGACCAAGGATTATTCTTCTCTTCAAATAGTGACTTTAGGTTGAGGGCTTATTGTGACTCAAATTAGACAGGATGCCTGCTCACCAGGAGATCCACAACGGGTTATATGTTTTTCTTTTATTGTCATTGATATCTTGGAGATCAAAGCAACAAAAAACAGTCTCACTCTCCTCAGCTGAAGCAGAATACCATGCAATGACAGAAGCTTATTGTGAATTGACATGGCTCCACCACCTATTGAGGGATTTGGGGATTTCGCACCAAGAATTAGCTTTATTGTATTATGATAATAAGGTTGCCTTACACATTGTAGCCAATTCGGTTTTTCACGAGAGAACTAGACATTGAGATGGATTTGTATTCATTAAAGATAAAATTCAATATCGATCTGTAACTACAAGACATGTGGATTCTACACATTAGCTAGCAAATGTCCTGACCAAGCCCCTCGGAAAAGAAATCTTTGTGCCTATGATTCGCAAGTTAGGAGTACATGATATCCACTCTCCAACTTGAGGGGGGGTGTTAGGAGATTAGAGTCTCCTACTTAGAATATGAGATACGTAGATATTAGCTTTCCTATTATAATTGTGTTTCCTACTTAGAATAAAAGATCTGCAGAGTTTTATCCTTCCTATTGTAAACAACTTATAACATAGCAATCTCCTTGTATAAATATGTGATACAATGTCAATAACATTATTTTGTTGCATTGAATTCAATCTCTTCTTTATTAATTTACATTTTTCCACTGTTATGAGCACTTCACTACCCTGCTGTAATTCCCAAGAGACCATGTTTTTTGAATCTATGCACTTTAAAATTTATAAGAAATATAAATCCTTTGTATCTTTATTGGTTTGTAGAAGTTGGTGTGAAGAAATTAATTATATGAGATTTGTAAGTAATTTATATATATATAAAAGCCTTCCATGAGACTAATTGGCTTGAATTCAAACTCAGAAATTTGTACAGACAGAAATTGTTTGCTCAAACCCAAGTTATTACTACATAATAGAAGAGATAGAGATGGAGATAAAATTATTTTGTGTTTTGCTCAATGTTTGTTTATTATTTTCAATATGTTTTTTTTTTTTCTCGATATAGTTACAAAACACTACTCTCTAAGAGGCATGAGCAATAAATGATTAAACAAAAAGTGAGCAACAAGCTAATATAATTTTCAAATTTAAATGATTTTAATTTTCTTAATTATTATATATATAAAAAAATTTAATAAACATATAGCTCAACTGGCAGTAGAGCCATCCTTCCCATAAGATCTCAGTGGTGTTTGATATTACGTTTTCAGAAGCATTTAAAAAAAAAATTGAATTTTTATATTTTTTTTCTTTACTTCAAATTAATAAAGTTTTTAATGTTTTTAAATCATTTTGATGTGCTAATATCAAAAATAATTTTTTAAAAAAATAAAAAAAATATTATTTTAATATATTTTGAAATGAAAAACATTTTTAAAAAATAATCTCTACAACACTCTCAAATACACTTCTCGTATTTATAATAAATAAATAAATATAGTCAGTAATGGATTATATACCAACTGGATTTCAATTAGTGATAGGTCCAAGCCCATATATGAAGCAAAATCTGTACAAATTAGTGGCCCAAATAGACTACTACTGTTACAAGTATCCAACCCACCTAAATTAGAAGCACATTATAATATCATCCCAGATATATAAAAACTGGTTTTTGGGAAACCATTGAACCAAAGTTTTGAGTCCTTTCATGAATCTGTTCAGTATGGCTTGTGCAGAAGAAAGCTGCTTCGAGAAGCCATAACTAATCCAATGGAATTCCAGTGATATTGTTTATGTCATGGTCTAATGAATCAATCAGGTAAGATTTTATTTATTTATTTATTGAGAGGTGTCTGAGCCGATTTATGCATACTTTTAACTAATTCTACGAATCACTGAAATTAATGATCATCTAAACCTAATTAATTTTAATTCATAATTTGACGAGTTTAATTTTGAACCGATTTAAATATTAATATAATAAAATCTAAATTGACCCCACAAAAATTTAAGTAAAACTCGACTATTTTTAGTTTTAAAAAAATCAACTTATAAGTTGACTAATATAAATTGGTTTTTTTTTTCCGAGCTTAGCAAAAACAACTGTGTTAATTTATATATATATTATGTTATTTTAATTTTTTTTTATTAAAATAATCATTTTATTTTAGATAAACAAAGCAATATCATTTTATAAGTTGACTTAATGACCTTATTTAATATTATTGTAGTTGTTACTTTTTAAAATATATTTTACTTGAAAGTATATTAAAATAATATTTTTTATTTTTTAACATTAATGTTTAACACGATATGAAAATATAAAAAAATTAATTTGAAAAAAATTAAAAAACTAAAAATTTTATTTTTTAAAAACATAAAAATCTGAATAAATCCGAGGCTGATAAGTATGCTTTGTCCATTTATAATGAAATTTCAAAATTATCTTTATATATATATAAGATTCCATCTCTGCCTCGACACTGAATATCTGTGGGCTTTTGTAGTCATCACTTTCCTTCTATGACACGGCCTTTTCTGCTTCACAACTCAAGATTTTAATTACTAGAATTATTCTCTACATCCATTCCTCAAAATATCAAAGAACCAGAAATTCCTGCCCTCAAATATTAAAGGAAAACAAACCATCAATATCAAGCATATTTAAATCCTCTGCTCATAAAAAAAAAAAAAAAAATCCATTTCCTCATAGCAAACAAGTTTTAGGATGCTAAAAAAGGGGTCCATGTAAAAAAAAAAAAAAATTATTTAAAGCTGGCTATACCCTTATATTAAAAATCTTTATTCTTAAAAAAATTATCTTAAATTTAAGTCTTTTTTTTTTTGGGGCAAAGAAAATAGTAAATAATCAAAATTAAAATCTGAAAGAAAAAAAATTGGAAAAATAATAAAAACAAGAAAAAAAAACATGGAAACCTTTAAACAGCCTTATCATTATCAGAAAGGAAATTTTGACAGGCAGAGAAGCAACCACACAAGTGCCAATTTTGTAGCTTTGTACCACACCACCACCAAAAACATAATATCCTCTCCTTCTACAAACCCTTTCTCTTTCACTTTCTCACTCATTTTCTCTCTTTCCACACACAATACAAAACCCTTTTCACCCCTTCAAATTCCCTATCTTCCCATCCCATTTTCTCATTAAGGTAAGCACTACTTCTGCACTTTGTTGTTAATTAAAGATTTCAACTTTAATAGAAATCTTGAAACTCTTTGTCTAATTTACTCAATTTACCCGATATGGAATTATAAAGGGTGTTTTTAGGTTTCTTGTTGGGTTTTGTGAATGGGGTCCATGGTGGTTTTAGTAGGTAGTATGCCATCTTTGGCTTCCCTTGTTAGTTTAGGAAGCTTGAGTGGGTCTACAGCTACTTCTAGTTGTGTTGAATCTTCTTCGTATTCAGTTGTGAAGAGAGTTTCTTTATCAAAAAGGAGTCTTAGGAGGGCTAAAAGTTGGCATTGTGTGTGTAAATATTCAGTTACTGCCACTGATTTCATTGCTGAGCAAGGCAATGCTGTATCACTTGATTCTAGTAGTAGTACAATCAGTGGAGGAAGTAATGGTGATGGTAATGATGGTGATAGTGAGGTTGTACTTAAACCTAGTCCAAAGCCCGTGTTAAAATCACCGGCTGGTTCCAAGGATGAAAACCTTTTGAGTATGAATTCTGTTGGGTGGGGTTCTTCAAGGAGTAGTGGGGATTCTGATGAGGAAGAAGAGAGGAATAAGGTGATCGAGTCACTTGATGAGGTCTTGGAGAAGGCTGGAAAGCTTGAAACTTCAAAACAAAGCCAAGTGGGTGTGAGTGCTGGAAGTATTAGGAAAGAGAATGGGAATGTAAATAAAATGACACCATCTAATTCATATACTGATTCGAGAAATGTTAATTCCACGGCTGCTACTCGTAAAGCTAAAACTTTGAGAAGTGTGTGGCGGAAAGGAGACACGGTGTCTTCAGTGCAGAGGATTGTCAAGGAAGTTCCGAAGGCTAGTAGCAAGTTTACCAAGGAGGAACCTAAAACAGTAGAAGGGACAAAGCTAGAATCTCAATCACGTGTTCCACTGAAACCTCCTCAGCCACCTCTAAGACCTCAACCAAAGTTACAGGCCAAGCCATCCGCAGCTCCTTCACCTGTCATTAAGAAACCTGTTGTTTTGAAGGATGTGGGGGCTGCTCCAAAGTCACCAATAAAAGATGAAACAGGCTCAGTTGCTGCACCAAGTAAAGGACAGCCAATTTTGATTGACAAATTTGCTCGCAAGAAACCGGTTGTCGATCCTTTAATTGCACGGGCTGTTTTAGCTCCTACTAAACCAGGAAAGGGCCCTGCTTCTGGGAAGTACAAAGACCGAAAGAAAGGTGCTTCACCTGGAACACCAAGAAGGCGGATGGTGGACAATGATGTTGAGATTCCTGATGAGGAGCTCAATGTTTCTATTCCCGGTGCAGCTACTGCGAGAAAAGGGAGGAAATGGACCAAAGCCAGTAGGAAGGCGGCTAAGATCCAGGCTGCCAGAGAGGCAGCTCCCGTCAAAGTAGAGATTTTGGAGGTTGGGGAAAAAGGCATGTCATTCGAAGAGCTAGCCTACAACTTGACCATGGGTGAAGGCGAAATTCTTGGGCTTCTGTTCTCAAAGGGGATTAAGCCTGATGGGGTGCAAACTTTGGACAAAGAGATGGTAAAGATGATATGTAAGGAGTATGAGGTGGAAGTCATAGATGCTGATCCAGTTAGATTTGAAGAAATGGCAAAAAAGAACGAGATTCTTGATGAAGATGATCTGGACAAACTACAAGAGAGGCCTCCTGTGCTTACTATAATGGGTCATGTAGATCATGGAAAGGCAAGTAGCAAGATTCTCTATGTTTCTTCATTATCTTCTGTCTCATTCTTGATTATGATTTGAATGTTAAGAAAATGGTGGTATTTTTCAAAGATTTTTCTAATGTATCTGGTGTTCTCCTCTTGACAGACAACCCTGTTGGATCATATTCGTAAAAGCAAGGTATGCTGAAACTTCTTAATCTTGATGCTCCTCTTTTATTGTTGTAAACACCACAGACAGAATTGGATTTAAGTTTTCACGGCACTCTTTCCATGTTGTTCCCCCCTCCCATCACAATAAAGTTTTTTTTTTTTTTTGGTGTACTTATGATTGGAGGAAGATAGAGAATGTCCAGCTTGTAAACTTGAAATGGATTTGGGACTAGTTGGTTTCTGAAGCTACATGTAGACTGTTCTAAGTTGACATGCACAGAATTTAACTGTAGCCTGACAGATGGATATTTGCAGGTGGCTGCCTCAGAAGCTGGTGGGATTACACAAGGAATCGGAGCATATAAAGTTATGGTACCTGTGGATGGCAAGTTGCAACCATGTGTTTTCCTTGATACTCCTGGGCATGAGGTAAGCAGATTATCCGATTATTGCTGTTAATGTATGTCAGTTGCTCTTTGTCAAATAGTTAAATGCTTTGCAGATCATATCTGATGTGCTTTAATTTTCGTTTAAGCAGCTAATGTTTTTCTGATATGAATTTATAAACTTAACTGTGAACTGAGCACACTTGACTGCATTTGGATGATTTCTATATTATCTACTGCTGCAGGCATTT
Source organism: Populus alba (assembly GCF_005239225.2). Taxonomy (NCBI): domain Eukaryota; kingdom Viridiplantae; phylum Streptophyta; class Magnoliopsida; order Malpighiales; family Salicaceae; genus Populus; species Populus alba. The sequence goes on along the minus strand of NC_133284.1, from coordinate 49,592,044 downwards.
GGAGCAATGAGAGCCCGTGGAGCAAGGGTGACTGACATTGCTATTATTGTGGTGGCTGCTGATGATGGGATTCGTCCCCAGACAAATGAGGCCATAGCTCATGCCAAAGCAGCTGGAGTACCCATTGTGATTGCGATAAATAAGGTATGTCGACAAAAGTGGGTTTTCTTGTTATTGGAAAGTAATGAAATAAGAAACACTTGCCCAGCTGCATTTGAAAATGCCTTTGGTTTGGTTGGTGGTGGCTAAAGGAATTTCTGATTCTGTTTTTTCTTCAATTCTACCAGATAGATAAAGATGGAGCTAATCCAGAAAGAGTTATGCAAGAGCTTTCTTCAATTGGCCTCATGCCGGAGGACTGGGGTGGTGACGTCCCAATGGTTCAGGTATTTTATATTTATTGCACCTTTCTTTTATCTTTATCCTTTTCCAGACGCTTATATACTTGTGCCTCCTTTTAACAGATCAGTGCTCTCAAGGGGGAAAATATAGATGATTTGTTGGAAACTGTTATGCTTGTTGCAGAGGTCAGTTCAAATTTATTCATGTGCCAATTAGTTGGTTTCATTTTTTTGTCTTTTTGTTGTGAAATGAAATATTCGTTGTCTACTGGCCATTTATGTCATCAAAATTGGATTCATGAACCTCTCTCTCTCTCTCTCTCTGCTAGTAATATCTATTAGTATTATCTTGCAGTATCTAATTGATTTAGTTGAGTGGCTTGCATTATCTATTTCATTAGTTGCTTGTATTTAATCTATCTTATTAATTGCTAAGAATGTGTGTTAGTAGTAGTTGCAGTATTTGTAATGAAAAGATTAACTTCTGTTCCTCAGTAAGTGTGATATCTTGTAATTGTCCTTTGAAGTTTCCCATACTGGATCATCATGAAACTTGAATATGGTGTATGGATTTATTGAGCACATACAGGACAGTTAAAGGTGTATATATACAAAATCATGCATGCACTCTCCCAAATCTCTATAAGATATCTGCCAAAATATCTAGAAATACATTGCAATTCATAAACCTGAAGCCATCAACGATTCCTTGGAACAATTGGAATGTAGCATACATTTACGTTATGCTATTTATGTTTTCTGACTTCATGCATGATTGTTTCAGTTACAAGAATTGAAGGCTAATCCAGATAGAAATGCAAAGGGTACAGTTATTGAGGCGGGCCTTGATAAATCTAAAGGACCAATAGCTACTTTTATTGTACAGAAAGGCACGTTGAAAAGAGGAGATGTAGTGGTTTGTGGAGAAGCCTTTGGAAAGGTTGGTTAGTTGGAGTCTGAACTTTAAGATAACTCTGAACTTTCTTTAAGAAAAAAGTTGCTGCTTAGTGTGATTTCACTCAGCTTGGAGGACTTCTTTGTTATGCTATTTTCAGGTTCGGGCTTTATTTGAAGGTGGTGGAAAACGGGTTGATCAAGTGGGACCGTCTATACCTGTACAGGTTTGTTGTTATTCTCTTTCCATGCTTATTTTTGTTTCCTTGTTGTATTATATATGTTACTTTTTTTTGTATGGTGGCTTTTTCATAGAAAAGAATGTAGCTGTGTTTCTTTTTTCTTGTTTTCATCATTATTGTCAGAATATTCAAGATCTAACACCACTCTAATGTTCCCTTTTCACCACACATAAACCAAACCAACAATTATGATAAGCATGAAAATTTAAACTTCCATAAATACAGGCAGCCCCCAGTATTTTGATACTTGAAATAATTAGAATTATGAGTATCAAGCTCAATCCCCAACATGCTTCTAATTTTGAAAAAAAAAAGTGTGACAATGATTTTAGAAGGTTGTACATGTCTGCTGGGTTATTATAACAACAAACCAACCTCCATTTTCTTTTCTTTTTATTTTATGTTATATGTTCATGGATCCCTGTCATATGGTTCTCAAATGACTAATTCATATGAGTTTTCATTTGAAACCTTTCAAATATGTTACACTTTTCTCTACAGGTTATTGGTTTGAGTAATGTACCAATTGCTGGTGATGAATTTGAGGTTGTTGCCTCCCTTGATATTGCACGTGAAAAGGCAGAGACACGTGCAGAATTATTGTGGAATGAACGTATATCTGCTAAGGCTGGGGATGGGAAGGTGACCCTTTCTTCCTTAGCCTCAGCTGTTTCAGCAGGAAAGCTATCTGGATTAGACTTGCACCAGCTGAATATAATAATGAAAGTCGATCTTCAGGTTTGTGCATTTGCTATTCATTTTACTGTTCCCAGATAAGAACAATTTTCATGATGTTTGCTTCTTCATCATATTGTCAGTTCTGTTGAAATCAAGTTGTGTTTGCAAATTTGCTATATTAATTGACTTTTATATGTGTACTAGCTTATACCGATACAATGCATGGGAATGTTTTTCAGATCTAGGCACTAAAATCTCAAAATGCATTTCATGAATAGATTGCTGAACAGATAGTTACCTAGACACTTGAATTTATAATAATAATATAATTGAAAAGTGAAAGATGCTCCAAGAAGCCATTTGGTTTGTATTATGTATGAATTTGATTCATAACACAAGAGTTGCTTTTGACAAGCTACTTCGGTAAAATGCTTTAAGTTGAACAAATATGTATGTCTACAATGCTATTAAAAAAACTACTTCAAGTTTCTCTCTGCATGTCCCTTTGATCCATGTTAAAGTTAAAATTACAAGTAAAGGTGTCCTGACTTCTTTTTTGAAGCAGAATTTTGCTCAACATTATGAGTAACTTATAAATGAACTTTTATTTTTAATTATGAAATTTAAAGATAAAATAAGTTTTCTTTTAGTTGGACTTTGATGTTTTGTGTCAATCACTAACTTTTACAGAAAAATAATCTGAATGAAAAAATCAGATATTGAAAAATGTTTACTGAAGACCCTTTTAACTCATGCTAAGAAATGCTTTTGGAAATCAATTTTTCAATAATAGCAATGCAATTTGTGGCTTGATAGTTTCATGGGGATGACCAAACTCAATTGTTCATGCATGCACATTCATACCTTGAGCAAAATATTTGTTCTGTTGCACCAAGGATTTGACAAGATTTATTACATGATCACTAGTATGGTTTATACTTCATACTAAGTACAAGTAAAATTAATTTCCCTTTTTTTTAAATAGGGATCTATGGAAGCTGTCAGGCAAGCCTTACAAGTACTCCCTCGAGATAATGTGACTTTGAAGTTCCTCTTGCAAGCAACAGGAGATGTAAGCAACAGTGATGTTGATCTTGCTGTTGCGAGTGAAGCCATTATTTTAGGATTCAATGTCAAAGCTCCTGGTCCTGTAAAAAGTTATGCAGAAAAAAAAGGTGTCGAGATTCGGCTGTATAGAGTTATCTATGAACTAATTGATGAAGTGAGAAATGCTATGGAAGGACTTCTGGAACTTGTTGAGGTCAATTCTAATTCATCACTTTGTTTCTTTTTATTATAATTTGTGTAGATTGCAGAAATTATTTAGGTTAGATTTTGTGTATAACCTGTTTTATTACATTTTGCATGATTGGAGATATGCATGGTAAATGTTCACCATTTTTAGGTAGGGGTGGGGTGGTGGCTATACATTAATTGTTTTTTGATGTTTAATGTGAATGCCTTAAGTGCGTTTTGTTTTTTAAAGTGGGAACAAACTTCGTAAAGTGCCTCTGATATCGTCTAGAAAAATTAAACTGTGATTCTTCTTTCTTTCCATGCATGCTTGTTCAGCATATCATAGTACAGGCATGCTGATGTTTCATGCTCGTACCACTACTGTTCAGCATTTTGACATGAATTTCTTCTCCAGCATATCAAGTGTCCATGAAGCATATATATCCAAGGCAGGACACTAATATCTGATATGTCAAATTGTTATTTGGCCTTTGCTGGGGCCTAGGGTTGAGGGTTGGGGGATGGGAGCAGCTATTTAGTTCATTGTTTCCAGTTAGGACAATGTTTATATTTGTTCTGCTTTCCTGCCTTTCTTTAACAGACTGCCCTTAAAAATACTTTCATTACAGCCCATGTTTATTTAAGTCAGGAATATTCTTGGTGTATGAGCTTGTGCTGCTTTTGATTTAATGCTTTGAAATATCCATTGCTGTATATTTACTGTTTTGCTGCTTCCATACTAATAGGAACAAGAACCAATTGGCTCAACAGTAGTCCGGGCAGTATTTAGCAGCGGCAGTGGTCGTGTTGCTGGATGCATGGTGACAGAAGGCAAAGTAGTAAAGGGCTGTGGCATCAGGGTTGTCAGAAATCGAAAAACAGTCCATGTTGGTGTCCTCGATTCGTTGAGACGTGTTAAGGAAATAGTGAAGGAGGTATGCTTTTGATGCCTGTATAACTTTGCTTTGTTACAGTGGGTCAAATTTACAGCTTACTTTCAGTATTACAATATCAACAAACTAAAACATTTAGTTGATCTCGGTGCATCTATCACCCTCTCCAAAGACCTGCATTTCAGTGGAGCATTATGCAGTATAGTACATCTATATAAGCAATCCTTGTTTAGGGACTCGACTTATACTGACCTTTATTGAGTTCTGTCAAATATCTGTAACTGCTTTATTTTCCTCTTTCTTTTTTAGAATTTCTAATTTTGTATATAGAGGAATGTTTTATCTATTGATTGGATGTCCTTAATAACTCAGCTATTCATGGGGGGTGTTGTTGAAGGTTAGAAAACAAACATAATGTGATTTCAAAACTTGGTCTCTTTTAGGTGATATGCCTGCGTTATTCAAGAAGTAGCTCTATTGCAATATGGGAGACTTCTTTTTCTCTGAAGTACTAAGAATTTCAAGTTGCTGTAGTTGTTGGGTTTGAATGATTTGACTGGATCATCCAATTTCTATTATATTTGATAAGATCAATTCTTTAACTTTTATGCCTTGCTTTCTTGGGTCAACGTGTGGAGTCTATGTGTGAGAAATGCAGCCTCTTCACTACATCTGCATTTACCTTTTTTATTCGAAGTACTCTGCCTTTTCTTGTTATCAGTGAATGCTCTTCTCCTGTATAAGATTATAAAATACCTTCCCTGGTGGTTGTACTATATTTTTCTAACTCGATGCCTGGTATAATAGGTCCATTTCTAATGTGCTTTTCTCTTTTAATATCAATCAGTAACATTCTATTATTCTGCAATTCTCTGGTGCACTGGGCTTGAGGATCTTTTGGGGCCCCTCCACGTTTTCCATCTGCTGTTTATCTAACCTTGTACAAATGATATCTTTTCCTGACAGGTAAATGCTGGACTAGAGTGTGGTATTGGGGCAGAAGATTACGATGACTGGGAGGAAGGTGATATTATTGAGGCCTTCAACACAGTAGAGAAGAAGCGAACCCTTGAAGAGGCATCAGCTTCCATGGCAGCTGCAATGGAAGAAGTAGGCTTATAGTGTGGCATGGAGTTTTAAAGCTGATATATCTGGTTCTCATGATTGGAACCCAAAGCAACACAGGTTGAATAATGGTAGCACTATCGAATGTGTTTTCTAACATTGCTCAGTTCATGGAGTACAGATCAGTTGCCCTGCAGATACAATTTATTTCAAGAACAGGCACAGAGGATCAGATCGGAGCTTTTAGTGATTTTGTCCATTGTTGTCTGCTATTTTGTTGTATATACTGTAACTGATACCAGATTTCAGTTACTTTCTGTAAAGGAGAAATCATAGCAGTTCCTCAAGATTCAATGTTCCAAAACAATGTAACATTTCTGAAAGAAATTAAATTCTTTTTGAAGGTGCTCAGAACCTGGCATGCATAGTCTCATACATTCTCTCTCGGACAGCCTACGTGCTGATACATGGTTTTCTGACATTGAACATCCATTGACCAGCAGAACATGTTTGAAAGTGCCAGTAGGAAATTGGGGGGAGTGGGATTGGGAACAAGAAGTTCTTGATGCTCAGGTGAAATAAATGCATTGCCAAGCACTCTGAAAGTACGTCGAGGCAAAGTTTTTCTTATTATATTTTCTACTTTTTTTTTTAGAAATTCCATTCTAATGTTATCCCATGAAGGAAAAGGGTGTTTAGATTTTAGACTCTCTTTGAGTTGGTGATGTTACATGCTCTGCTAACGTTTTCGTAATCTCGATGAACAAAAAATCATAAATCTTAGTTATTGATAATTTAAATGAAAAGAGATTGTTAAATTTTAGTTTTATAAATTAACTATATGTGTAATTTCATTACTTTTATTCATTTTAAGCATGTATTTGATAATCTTATTAAAAATAAGGTTAAATTCAAAAAAAAAAAAAAAACCATAAAATTGATGTTTTATACCCTAAATACAAAGCATATGCTTAATTATCAATAATTATAACATGGTATAGATTAAATAAAAGAGAGAAAATTAAAAAATATATATATTTTTGAAAAAGAGTTTTTTTTTTTAATTCTCTCTTTTTTATATCTCACTCTATTTTATAATGCTTTAATTAGTGATATATTATTAATTATTTTCTTATTTATCTTAAAGAAAAAAAAAACAAATACAAGAATAAAAAAAATAAAATTTATGATCCAACAAAAATAATAAAAATATCTTAACTTAGAATTTTTATCTATGTTTTCTTTCAAAATAAATTTAAGAGAGTATCTAATAATAGGTTTATTATTCACACTAATAATTATACACATTGATCATTATATATTTTTTTTAATATTAGTTTTTAATTTAATTACATTGAAAAGAAAAGTTATGAATTTAAATAAAATATATTATATATTGTTGTTGACTAAGTGATTGATTTATAGTATGATAAAAGTTATTTTTTTAAAAAATGTTTATTATTTAAAAATATATTAAAATATTATATTTTAAAAAAAAATTAAATTTATTTTTAATATCAATACATTAAAATAATTTTAAAATAAAAAAAATTATTAGAAGCACAATCCGCATTCTCAAACCCCTAAAGTTTTAAATGAGTATGCTCAACTCAAGCAGTCTACGCCCGGCTGACAAGTTTCAAAATTCAAAAAAACTAACGGTCAATATTTTCCATAACCCGGCCAGATGACAAAAATCAATCAATCCATCCCATGATGAATCAATGTTTTACCTTTCATTAACAAAATCAAAACATTCTTCCTTTCTTCTTCTTCTTCTTCTCAAATAAAGAGAAAAGGATTGTTCAGTTCAAAAGGTATCTTCTTTTTCTCGTCAAAACAGTGCTTTATTCCTTCTGAAATATTTTTCATTAATTAATTAATTAATCATGGAAGATAGTGATACTTCGTATGAACAACAGCAACTTAATCAATGGCAAGACCCACTTCTCCTTGCTGATGTTTCTTGGCAGCAACAACAACAAAACAGCAGCTCTCTTTCTTACTCGCAATGTAAAATCACTTCACTCACTCTAGTTCCCAGTTTTGTTTCTGTTAATAAACCTTTAGGCTCTTTAATTGGTTTCTCTCTCTTTTTTATTGTTTAGTTACTCAACCCGTTTCATCAAAGTTTCAATCTTTGACCATGGTAGATTCAATTTCTTTTTCTAATTCAAATGAAGGTAATGTACCAATTATTATTTTCTTCTTTATTGTATAATCATTTTTATCACTAAATGTGAAAAATTTTCCTTTCTTGTTGTAGTAGATATGTATTGGCAAGAAACGCAAAGCTTAGAATCAATTTCTACGCAAAAACTCATGCATCCAGTTGAGAATGATACAATTGAGGGTAAAAGATGTCTCTTTTTAAAGTTTTGATCAAGAATTGGTTGTGAAGATTGAACTTTATGTATCGGGGTTTCAAGATTCAAGAATTTGATTGAATTTTGTGTCCTCTTTTCAGGTAGGTCCGTGATAGGGTTTTCTTTAACATCTCCTGATCTGGTTATTTGTGCTGCTTCACCTGATATATCAAGAACTGGATATGGAGATTCTCCTGATTTCATGGATAAAAACAAATGTTCAATTGAGGTTTCTTTAGAGAATGGTATTGATGGGTCTGGTATCAAAGACTCCAATAAGACTCCAGGTGTAAAGTTCTCTCCAGTAGTTCAAACATTCAACAAAGAATTGTCTCCTGAATCTTCATTTGAGCTCCTTCCACAGACAGAGAAAGAAGAGAAATTGGTGAAGGTTTTCGTTCCTGATGTAAGCATCAATGCAGGATGCACTGGTGGGGCTGTGTTTTTGGGTGGTGTAGAGTTTGTTGAAGATGATTGTTTTGCAGGTGGTGATACTGTAAGGACTGATGCTACTATTGGGGATGGACAGGAAGGGGGTCTTTCTCTTTACCAAACAGCTCGTTATGGTAACTTCTCGTATTGTTTCCGAGGACTGGAGCCTGGGACTTATGACGTTAGTCTGCACCTTGCAGAAATTGTATTCACCGAAGGGCCTCCTGGGCTAAGAGTATTTGATGTTTTTATACATGAGAAGAAGGTGAGGAGTCATGAAACCAAAACAAACAGGAGTTTATGGAGGTTGCTAATGCCATCACACCTTACTATGTTTCATTGGTTGTTTTTGTAGGTTGTCTCATTCCTAGACATATATGCACAAGTAGGTGCAAATAAACCTCTGGTTGTATCTGACCTTAAAGCTTTCGTTGAGGGTGATGAGGGCTTATTGATTAGATTTGAAGGGGTGATGGGAAAACCAATTGTATGTGGGATTTCTGTTACAAAAGATCCTTCTGCTAGTAAGTTCAGTTTTCTATCTTTTCGTTTCCAATCTTTTTGTTTGTTGTTCATGTTTCAAGATAGAGTTTTAGTCATGTTTTCTAAAATTTTTAATTTCAGATACTGGAGAAGCTCAATTACTAAAACCTATGGGAATGTCCCAAGTAGCAGAATGCGAATCACCGAAAGTAATATCACTTAATCCTCTAAGATTCTAATTTAGTCTTGGGATAAATATAAAGTGTGAAAACATTAGATTTTTTGCCTTTAAAAATATGGTTAAACAGGAGGATAATGGTCACCTTGAGGTGGAAGGGGATTATGAGAAGCTACTGAGAGATTATGAATGTCAGAGAAGGGAATTAACAGAAATGAGGAGGACAATGGACGAACTTAAGAGGGAAAACCGACTTAAGAGCAGGGAATGCCAAGATGCTTTGAAGTCTTTACAGGAGCTCCAGAATGACCTCATGCGCAAGTCAATGCATGTTGGGTCCTTGGGTATGGAAATATAATTCTGTCTACAGTTATCACATTAACCATCCATAAATATTGATTTTACTGATGGTTGGTTGTGTACAGCCTTTGCCATTGAGGGACAAGTGAAAGAGAAGAGCAGGTGGTTCACATCATTGAGAGACTTGACAAGAAAACTGAAGGTATTGTTATGAGTTTTGACATCTCTCTGATGGAATATCTGGTAATATGATACATTATTTAAAAAGTTTTCCATTTACAGCTTATGAAAATGGAGCACATCAAGTTATCAGAGGAGGCACTGGCATACAAGAATTGTGTTGCAGATATGGAAGAGATGAGGTTTACTATTGTGTCCACAAGTAGGTCAACGTGCTGATGATGCCTTGTCCTTGTCAAACTTAGCTATCTCTCTTCTGCACTTTTAATTCACTTGTTTTGTTATGACAGTGAAGCAGCAAGTAGAATTGCATGAGGATATTAAGATTAAATTTGTTGAAGGAGTCAAGGAAAGAAAGGAACTGTACAATAAGGTTCTCGAGTTGAAAGGTAAATTTATTTTTGCTTAATCTATCATAAGTTCTATAGGTTCGGAATTTAAAGACAGTTTACTGAAAAATGAATCTTCCTTGCAGGAAACATACGAGTGTTTTGCCGATGTCGACCTCTAAAACCTGAAGAAGTAGCAGCAGGAGCTTTAGTGACTATTGATTTTGAATCTGCTAAAGATGGTGAGCTCACAGTTATGTCCAATGGGCTTCCAAGAAAGACGTTCAAGTTTGATGCTGTTTTTGGTCCCCAAGCAAACCAAGGTAATCTCACCTTGTATAAAGGAGTTTAATTTGGATAATCCACTATGTTCCTTTCAATAATAACAGTTGCTTTTATGCTTGCTTGTTTAGCTGATGTTTTTGAAGACACTGCTTCATTTGCTAGCTCAATTTTGGATGGGTACAATGTCTGTGTTTTTGCATATGGACAAACCGGGACTGGAAAAACTTTTACAATGGAGGGTACCGAAGAAGATCGTGGAGTAAATTTTAGGACACTTGAACAAGTTTTTCGTATGATTAAGGAGCGAGAGAAGCTGTTTCGATACGATGTATCTGTAAGTGTTCTGGAAGTTTATAACGAGCAAATACGAGATTTACTGGTCTCGGACTCTCAGCCAGGTGTGGCTGCAAAGAGGTATCCTGAATTCCTTGTCATTTCTATCCACTCTCTTTTTATGATTTCTAAAATTTGTTTACTTGGTGAATGGTTCTTTTCAAGACCACAGTTACATTATGATATTACTCTTGTTTAGTTGATAATATCAATATTCGTATAGAAGGTTTTAGCCTTATGAGCGTTCAATTTCCTTGTTGCCCTTTTCTTGTAAAATTTGTTGTAAACTTGATTGGCAGTTTCAACACGATTTAAACAAACTCAATTCCTTTCAATGATTTCAATGGATATTTCTTCATCTTTAACTGTTATATACTTCCAAACCATGAATCAATGCAATACCAAAAAATAGTTTAATATGAAATTTTCAGAATAAGTTGTGTTTAGTATAATAATAAAAAAATTCATTGTTTACCTGAGATTATTATTATTGAGATATTTCATCAACAAACAACTTGTCTATATCCTCAGTGTTATCATCTTTGTGTCAGTTTCACTGAAGCATTGGAGTCTTGGCTTCTTCAACTAATTAATAAATATAATGAATGCAGGCTGGAAATAAGGCAAACTGGTGAAGGACTACATCATGTCCCAGGGCTGGTTGAAGCACGTGTACACAACATGAGTGAGGTTTGGGAAGTTCTGCAAACTGGTAGTAATGCAAGAGCAATTGGCTCTACCAATGCCAATGAGCACAGCAGCCGATCCCACTGGTACGTGGCTCTATCCTCCATTTGAGGTCATATCTATATTGGATATTTACGTAATATGTTTGAAACTGTGCTCTCTTTATCCAGTATACATTGTGTTATGGTAAAGGGAGAGAATTTATTGAACGGGGAATGCACAAAGAACAAGTTATGGTTGGTTGACCTAGCAGGAAGTGAGAGGATATCAAAAACAGAAGTGCAAGGAGAGCGGCTCAGGGAAACTCAAAATATCAATAAATCCTTATCTGCACTTGGTGATGTCATATCTGCTCTTGCAACTAAAAGCCCTCACATCCCATTCAGGTTATTAAATTATTAGCTAATCTTTGATTTGTTACTTTTCTATCTGCATACCTTCAGTTTAAATGTTTATAACATGTTTTTCCTGCTGTGCAGGAATTCCAAGCTCACCCACCTGCTTCAAGATTCCCTGGGTACTTTTCTACCTGAACCATGCAGTAAATTCAAATTTAGGTTGATTTACTTGGTGTTATGCATGTATAATGAGTAAATTGATAAATGGATCTGTATTTCTTAGGAGGAGATTCGAAGACATTCATGTTTGTACAGATCAGTCCCAATGAGAATGACCTTGGTGAAACTCTATGCTCGCTGAATTTTGCTAGCAGAGTTAGAGGGATAGAGCTGGGTCCTGCAAAGAGACAGTTGGACAATGCTGAACTTCTGAGATTCAAACAGATGGTATGTTGATAACTTATACTTCAAATGCCCTGATCTTTATTTAACCTCAATCTATGGTTATCATCTTTCTATTGATTCAGTACTGACTGTTCCTACTTCCTATATGTTCATGGGTTCTCGTATCTGTTAAGGCTGAGAAATCAAAGCAAGATTTGAAAAGCAAAGATGTTCAAATAAAGAAGATGGAGGATACGATCAATGGTTTGGATTTGAAGACAAAAGAAAAGGACCTTAAATATATGATGTTGCAAGATAAGGTAATATATAGGTTGTCAGAAACCATTGCAACTTCATTTATAAAACAGTTCACCAAATTGTTTTCTTTTCATTATGTCGGGAAAATAGGTAACTTACTATTCTGTTTTTTTTTTTTTTTTGTCAAATTTTGCAGGTTAAGGAGCTGGAGGCACAGCTACTAGTTGAAAGGAAGCTGGCACGTCAGCACGTGGACACAAAGATTGCTGAGCAGCAACAGCAACAGCAAATGAAACAGCAGCAAGAAGAACATATCATTGCACCACCTAGGCCACCACTTCCAAATCGAATATTAGGGAGTAACAAGAATTACAATGAACCTGCAAACGGTGCATTGAACAAACAACAGATAAATCCCACTCAGCCACTTGCGGGGAGCACCAGCAACAAATCCACCATCCCCCTTCCCTCCACAGATGGGATTGTCAAGTTGATTGATTCTACTGAAAAAGAAAACAACCCTGACATGGCTAACCAACCACGATTGCCAAAGAGGACTGGCAGAGCCTCGATTTGCACAACAGCAGGACAGGTCCTAGCAGCCCCAGCTCCAAGGCGTAACTCAATGATTCCACTCCCAAGCATACCGAGTTTAGTTCAACTCCCAAGTATACCAAGTTCATTTCTATTATGCCAAGTGGATATGAAACAAGATTCAGAAGGGACTGAAACAAACTGTTTGCACAAGCAGACACATTGCGACAGCCCTAAAGGAATCAGAAATGGCTCCAAGAGACTAAACACCATGTTGAAACGAAGCCTTCAAAAGAAAGCTAACATGAAGTCCCCAATGCAGCAACATACGAGGAGAGGCGGTATAAATGTGGGGATGGAGAAAGTTAGAGTCTCTATTGGAAGTCGAGGCAGGATGGCACATAGAGTATTGCTAGGGAATGGCAGAAGAGCAGGAATGAGGGAAACTCACCAGAAGCAGATGCTAGGAGAAAAGGAAAGGAGGTGGAATAGTGGAACAGTGGCAAGAACTCCAATCTAATCTATACATGTCTAACTGATATTAACTGACATTAAATCTGCTTCCTTCCTTCTTGTATGATAGAAGGGAGAGAAAGGATTATGGTGTGTATTATTTATAATGCTAATCATCTGTTTGATTCTTGTAACTGTCAATGTTGTGAGATTTATATATATATATATATATATATATATAAAGTTTGTCAGTGAAATGTGCTCCTTGCAGCTCCAGTTTTCATGAGAATTTAGTTCTCACAGCATGTTGCTGTAAAGAAAGATTTATGGTATTGCCATGTGTTAGGACAAGGAAGAAGAAAAGCATAAGAGTACTTGAGACTTGAGACAGCCCTGAAGAAGAAATAGAGAAGATAGTTCGGTCCGCTCTGACTGATGGACCCACAAATATGGACTCTCCTCGAGGAACATGCCATCGCCCCTTCAAGATGAAGATATTTAGGGTAAACTAGATTTTGATGGGGATGTAACAGTCATTCTTGATTGTTTATAGAATTTAGCGGCTAAATTGTGCACGACCTCCTGAACTATTTGGTCAAAGTACTATTAGTCTCTGCACTAAAAATTAAGTCATCAGTTTTTGTTCTCATTGTTTGATCGAATTTAATCCACCCACCATCAATGAAAATTAAGTTTCTGTCCAAACTCTAATTTAGTTTAGAGACTAATAGTGTGCTTTTACCGATAGTTCAATGTCTGTTCAATTTAGCTCTTTCCCGTTTAGCCAAGCCTAGGCAGAGGGGTGACTTCACATCTGTTGGTCCATTCAGTTCAGAGGGTTAAACTTTCTAGTGGAAGAATTATTATTCATCGATGCAAATGTTGGTGCTGGAGGGGAAGTAATTGCAACCTATCCATGCGAAATTGAAATTGAAGGAACACTCTGCAGCATGTTTTTGGATCACAGGAAATGGTGTCTGCATTCATCAGGTAAATTCAAGAGGAAACTAATTAAGCAGATTAGGATAGCACTCCTTTTTTTCTTCGAGGGGGGAGGGGGAGTGAGAAGGGGGGGGGGAGAGCTTCTTTTCTTTGTTTAAAATGAGGGAGAAAAATAACCACAGGCCCAATCAGGTAAATGTATAAATAAGTACATCAGGCGTCTTTGACACCACATTTGAAATGTTAAAAAACCATGTTTACTCCAGACTCTTTTATGCCTACATGTGTATGGACTTGTACTCCTCAGGAAAACCGTGCTTCTGCAAAATCCTGACCTAGTACTTTTAAACGATGTGGGGATGTATAACTGTAATTGTGTCTTCAAAATTGTTACAGCATGGGTTTATCAGCTTCAGGCATTGTTACCATGAACCTTAAACAATGTAGAAGGATAACCAATGAATTACCACAGCTGAAACAGTGACTCCCCTGCTCTCTGCCATTTACTACCATGCTTGGGTTCAGAAGAATCTGATATCTGTCTTTCCATGATCTTCTCGATTGAAGGACCCTGTTCACGTACAAATTTGACAGATTCTGAGAGCCGATTGAGCAAATTCACCAGCGCAATCACTTCATTTCGTTGAAGTTGCGGCTGCATAGACAGCAATTCAAGCATATATATTAGACAGTGGTAACATTTGGATTTATCAATCCCATTCAGTGAGCGGTCCCTATTAGAATTATCAGGTTGCAAGACAGTGATAAATTTGGAGATTTTATTGGTATGTAAAACAAATGAAATCCAGAACATGCTAAAACTCACAGATTCGCTTGGTTGATTTTGACCATCAACAGAAAAGAGTATCTTCAATGCAGTACCAAGGCCAAGAACCTGAAGTTTTCCCCAAAGTCGACACTTCTCACAGCCAACACAGTCCATCAATGCACTGCAATATGTGTATATAATAAATTAGTTAAGCACAAGAAGCAAACTAGAAAAAGTAGTATCATAAACTAGCTAGAGGGAAAAAATCAAGAAATTTAGGAGAGATTTTTATATATTTCAGAATCACATTTCACTGTTATAAAAATAAACATAGCTAGAATTTAATAACAGAAACTTAAGAAAATGCATAAAGAAAATCGATTTCTATATATAAGAGGAGCTTTCTATTCCAAGATAAACCATTAGTTGAGTCTCGGAGAGAGAACCTAATATTTCTGAATTGCTTTTGAATTTGCTGCTTCAGTTCAGGTCCACTTTGGCCTTGCCACAACTTAGCTTCATCAAATGGAAGAGGACAAGCAGCTTGGAGTTTGGGGTTGTAAAGTACCTGCCTCACTAAAGATTGTGTCTTTAGGTCCTCTATATTGTTACCGGTGTCATACTCAGCCTGCTCCAGGTAATCTGCTGCCTGCAACAAATTTTGAGTAAAATGCACCCAACAAACTCCAATATCAATATGTCTTAAATTATTAACCAGGCACATATTACAGTGCTCACTTTAGTCATGGCGCGCAAAACAAAGAGGAATGTGAAGTACAAGTTTCTGACACGATCAGGATATCTTAGAACACGATCATACATCAATTCCAGGTTCTGACCCCACTGAAAATGTACAAAATCTGCGTCAGTATCCAACAAAATTGATTATAGATGGATTGGTTTTCATTGAGTTCATTTCATGATTATTAAAAAGTTTCATAAATTACTTATCTAGATATTCTCAACTGCATAACAGAACTTAGGAAATGATGCTCTTTTTAGTTAACTCTTAGATGACTGTACAAGGTAAAAGGTTCCATCAGAAAGAACCTTCAAGAACGTAAAAGACATGTAGGGTGAAAGAAATATGCAGTATGTGTAGTCAGTTACTATGTTGAGAACATTCAAAACAGAAATTAAGGCAAGATAAAAAATGTTGAGTAGGATGAGACAGAAATCAAACCTTATTGGTGCTCTCATCAAGAAGATAATCAGCAGCAATATGGATTGAAATGGAAGAGTGGAGACCAGATATTAATTTGTATAATACTTTTTTCTCCTGGCAAATCTCTCCAGATGCATCTGCAAGAACATAAATGGTGTCATTTAATCAGTAATGAAAAGAAACCAAAATTCAGAATTGGAATTTTTATACAAACATGGACAAGTGTAGATGTTCACCACCTATCACAGGAAATGCATAGTGACTTTCATATATGAGGGAAACAGAAGACAAGAGAATATCTATGAGAAAGTGATGAATATAGTACTTTTCTCTACCCTTCACCTCGAGTAAGAGTTTAATGAATTGTCTAATTCACTAAAATATCTTCAACCAACTTTATGAATTCAAAAGCACAAAATTCAATTCGAACCATGCATGTTGACTAATGAATTATCTCCTAGTCTAATGAATTGACTAACTCACTAAAATATCTCCTAGTTTTTAAGACATTTTATCATATTGATCATTCTGCACCCCATGGGATTCCCAGCAGTAAATGCATCCACAAAGACATAAAAAGATAGACTCACATTTTGGGCAATTCTCTGAGTAAACAGCATCCCATATTCTTCTAGCTGATGAACCAGCATAACCAGTGTAGCGCTCCGGATTCAGTAGAAGATTCACATATGTCAGCTCACCTACACATGATAATTCAATAGTCAGTCTCTGCAATGTTCCTATAAGAAATAACATCTTCATAAAAGGAGAGATAACACGTGTAAATAAATTCCACTGGGAAACATAGCAGTTCAATAACCAATGGTGGCCTCACCAAGTTTTTACTAGACAGAAGCTAACTGTATTCATGGTCTTGTTGATCAGAAATGATGCCTAAGAAATTATCTTGTAATTTATAATTTGTAAATACTAGATCCCCTTCCATACAATAGAAAACTAGATACTATAGGACAGTTTGTTTGTGTGGTGCACAATTTGTTGCTTTTTGTTTATAATTTCTAAATACTAGATCCCCTTCCATACACTAGAAAACTAGATACCATGGGACTGTTTGTTTGTGCAGTGCACCATTTATTGCTTTTTGTACGGTGCACTGCACAAACAAACCGGAACTACATCATCTTTAAGATTCAAAACCAAGATAATTATTCAGTCTGCATTCACCAAAAAGTCAGCAGTTACCATTATCCGTCTCATCATCATTTGTCCATGGATTATCTGTCTCTATCCATCCTCTAAAAGCTCTACTGTCTAATGTGCGATCAACAGCAGCCTGTGGCTTTCCCTCTTGACACATCAGATCATCTGCTGAAAGACCACGGCGGAATGGCTTCTTAAAAGGTTCAGGGAATTCATTTTCTGGGCATTCACAGACACTGCAATCACGCAAGCGGCACATACCATCATCCGGCCAGAAAGGGCAGTCACACCACAATTTAGCCTCCCATATGTAAAACGCATCTCATGTCAGAAAAGGAATATATAAAAGAATTATATCAGCTATTACAGGGGCACACATCCACAATACAGTGAGAAATGGAACAAGTGGATGTTTATATTTAATTGAATATTACTTCCAGACACAAATACTATCATCAACCTTAACATATGTCTTCCCCACTATCAAAATGGCTCCCAGAAAAGAGTCGCATCAAAAGAAAATAATACAGAAACAGCACCATTATACATGCAGTTGCTAGATAATGCCTCGGTCAAAATTGAAATTTACGCAGATCAGGTGGATTGTTCCAAAGTTGACAGAAGAAAATGGAAGCCAGATGCAAAGAAATTCCCAACAGAAATAATACAAAAAAGTGATTTTGTATCTGGTCCTTGGTCTAAGACTCCTTTTAACATTTACAATAAAACTAAAAGTGACCGCTATTGAATTGATAGTGGCAGATCATATTGAATAATTCAGCACAATAAAGGTGCCAATTCGGTGAACAATGTGTCACACATAGTCCATCCGTAAGTAGATAGCTGTCTATGCCTAAACCTATTGTTTCCATCAAAACAGAAATTGGAGCAGGAAAAATGTTCTCCCAAAATCAAAGACAGGCTATCACCAGTATCCAAACAGACTAATTTCCAGTTGCATTGATATTTAACCATCACATCTAAGAAATCATTAACTCGATTCTGATTAAAATTACAGCAAAAGCCATAATCTTTATCATTTCTTTTCTATGGGCAGCTATACCAAAATATCTCACAATAAAACTAAAAGCACATAACCCCAAATAACACAACAGAAAACCCTTACCTTAAAATACCGAAAAAACGGTGTTGTAACAAGCTCTTGAAGCAAAGGATGCAACACCTCTCCATTAACACTATCTACACTCTCATAATCACAACAACAATCCTCAATCATCCCCTTATACTTCCCTGAATCCTACACACACAAAACCCACAAAAAAGAACACCAAATGATTACCAAATCACAAACAAAATCAGCAGACAAAACTAGAAACAATGAAAATGTACCTGAGCAGAAGAACATTGACATGACTTGTAATTGCTACTAATCAAAGAACCAATCTTTGAAGCAGTCATCGGAGACACGGTGCCAGCTGCAATCACTGCTAATACAACTGCCAGTGACGCCCCAATCAACCACCATGAACTCCATTTCCTTTTCTCTTTCTTGTTTTCTTGTTTAGGCTTCAAGCTCTTTGTGAACTTCACCATTTCGAAATTTAAGACAAACCCAGATCCTGTTTCGATTAAAGCCTGCAAACCCAGATGTTTTTTCTTTAGAATTTAAATGAAAAAAACAGTGAATCAAATTCAGCAGCACACAGACAGAATCCGCGCGTTTTCTTTGTTTTCTTCTAAACGGTGTGCAAGAATTAAATAACTAATTTCGTCAAAAAAAGTACAAAACGTATTTTCAATGGGAGACGTGTAATACACGCCCCAATCGGTTTAAATACAGGTGGCAATATGAAGAGTGGATTTTTGAGAGAGAGCGTGTCGGTTTGAATGAGTTATGGAAAGTTCAATAGCGTTGACTCTGTTTTTGAATAGGAGAAAATGACGTGCAGTGACCAATAGGAGATCGAGTTTTGGTTGACTAAATTATCAAGAGAATAGGTGGGTTAGGCTTTGGGAATATGGGCTGCATGGCTAAGGTCCATTGTGTTGGGCCTCATCGCTAATTCACTAGCCCAGATCCAATTCTATCTGTATACGATAGGAAAACCGACGCAATACTAGTCTGTTTGGTATTATTGTAGCTTTTATGATTGTGATTTGAAAAAATTATTTTATATAAAATATTTTTTGTTGAGGTTGATTTGGTATTTGTATGTTTGATTAAAACTGTGATTGAAATTGAGGTTGAACAAAAAATAATTTAATATGTTTGATTAAGAATGCTTTTGAAATTGAAATTATAAAATAATTTTAAAAAATATATATATTAATATTGTTGGTTTTTAATTTAAATATTGTAGATTTAACTATTACTATTACATCATGAAATAAATAATACTTTATATAAAATATTTTTTATTATTCCATTAAACTATCTACAATTTCATTATGTATGAAATAGATCCAACAAGGACTACAGTTTTTTTGATTTCTTAAACGTGCAACAACATCAGGTAAAATATAATCAGCAATAAAATTGAGATTGCAATCAAATTCTGTAAATGCTACGTCATCAAGCGATCTCCGTCTAATTTATGTAGTGTTATTGAATAATGTTAAACACTAGTTTTTTTAATAAAACACAATTAAAAATAAAAATAATTTTTTTTATTTTACTGGGTCGAACTCGGTTCCATATATTTTTAGCTTTGAACCGGACCCGATCCGGCTAGAACAGTGGAGTATGGCTACATTGTTCAGTGAACAGTGGAGAATGTCTTCATGCTTCACTATTCACGCGAACAATGAAGCATGGCTACATTGTTCGTGTGATTCCTCTGCGCAAGAAGCAACAAAGAGCTGTTTTTCTTTCTCTTGCGTTTCAAACATGAATTACCGTGGGATCCAACAATAAATAGCATTTTAATTGTTAGCAAACCATTGTTTCCGTGGTTTGCTTTAAAAGCAAACCATAAAATATTTTACTATCATTTTTAATGGGTCATGGGTTTAATATGTTATTCTTTTAATGTATATTTTTTTAATTTATTTAAAGTGAGTTCTAAATATTTTCAACTCATAAAATTTCATAAAATATTTTATGAATAATAATCAATTTACAATATCATCCAACTATTTCAATCACTATCTCTATTTAACAACCAACATTCCCCTTTTCCTTTACCATCATCATCTTTTTCACTATTATTATCGTCATCTCACTATAACTATCTTTTCTTTCACTATCACCACAATGACTATCTTTTTTTCTACTGTCATTTTACCATTAAAAAATATTTTAAATATAAAATATTTTACACAAAATAAGCAAAACTTTAACCGATAAAATATTTGTTTGGGACTTATTGATAATTAAGTAACACGTCGGTGGCTAATTTTGATGTTTCCCTAGAATTTACATGAGCTTTCCCAGAAACGGCAGCGTTTTATTACATAATATAGGCTCCCTGTATTTACATTGTTGGAGGAGGGTTTTCAATACTGTGTTATCACATGATTCCTCTTTTTTTCTGAATTGAGTCCATAACAACAATTCCATAACTAGCTAGACAGACCAATTCCTCGTTTTCTTACACGTTTGCAGAACATTTCATTAAGATAGCCATAAGCCATCAAACCACCAATGATGTTGTCATGATAAAATTCCATAACGTTGGAGAAATAACTATAACCAAATTGGGAGCATCTGGTTCTCTATGAACTATTCATTAATGGACTTGTGCTAACCTCCATAACTAGCTAGACAGACACCAATCAGCATCTTCTCCTACTAACAATAATGGCTTTCGACACTGTCATCATCAACCCAATCTGCAGGTGGGTCGCCAGACAAACAGAAGCCAATTAATTAGCTTAATGTATTATTGACACCCTCTACTTTATCCGTTTTCTTTATAAATACAAGTTGATGAAAAACGTTTTTTTTTAAAAAAAAAAAAAAAAAAACAGTTGTGTACATAGTTATAAAACTTGCTAAAATTAACATCTAAGCTATGAATTAGATATTAATCCACAACATTATTTTAAGATTTATTTCAAAAATTAAATCAAGTCTTGTCTGAAATTTAATATGGTTAATTTAATTAGGTCAATTCTTATTTGATTCTATATAAAATCTTTTTAGAACTAGGTTTCGGATCGATAAATTATCAAATTAATCTGTCGAGTTGTGTTGGGTTTAATTAATAACATTGATCGGGACTTGTGTTAGTCATTGTAGTTAGAGTTGATGATTTCTTGTATCTCCTCTCTTTGATCATTGATTTATTTACAAATTCATGGGATCCAAGTTAATGATTTATTTTAAAAGTTAAATCAAGTCTTTTATGAGATTTAAATGGATTAAACAAGTTTAATCATGTCAATTCTTATATGATTTGATATAAAATCTCTCAGTACTAAGTTTCGGATAATTGAATTATCAAATTACCTTGTCTAGTAATGTTGGGTTTAATAACATTGTTTGTGATTTGTGTTAATCATTGTAGTTAGAGTTGATGATTTAATGTATCCTTTCTCTTGAACACTGATAATTTACAAATTTATGGGATCCAAGTTAATGATTGGGAGTTCTTAAGGATGGTATATAAAACAATGGATATGAAGTGTATACACCAAGAAGGTTGATTTTGAAAAGACTAAAAGATACTATTAAATAAGCTCAAACAATAAATAATTAACTAAATTAATAAATATAATCAGAAGATTAATCATCTCATAGGTGACCCAGTGGTTAGAGCCTGGGATCAAGGGATTTGTTTCCCCGTGGTCTTAAGTTCAAGCATTGTGGTTGCTAATATAATGGTCACTGGAGGCTTATAAGATTATTAATTTCAGTGCCTATAAAATTAGTCAAAATACGTATAAATTGGTCTAGACACTCACGTTAATATATATATATATATATATATATATATATATATATATATATAAAGAAGATTGGATGGTTGGATACATTGTATCCAAAAAGGTTGTATGTTTCCTTCTTTTTATTTGTTGTGCATAATGCATGCCACTCTTCTGCACATTTCTCTGTCCAATATGGAGACATTATGAATCTATACTCCTAAGTTCAACACACGATAAAATATTCCTTCATCAATTACATGCCCTACATTTACCATATGAGAACATCCCTGATCTTGAGAATATAGTCAGACAAGTTCAATATATCAACGGGGAATAGATTCCTTTTTACCTTGTTAATTTCTAAAAATCCATGGCTTAATTTTAGTCATGATTCAAAATTAAAATATAGCATGAAAACAATGTTATGTAAATATTCAAATAATTGTTTCAGTTGTGATATACAAACATTAAATTATATATTTATCTATAACATATAAAAAAATGTGAAAACAAATTCAAAAATAACTAATCTATTTAAGATATGTATCTAGATATAAAAAAAAGGGAAATTAAAATGTATATAACCAAGTTCAAATATTAATCAATGTGGATTATGTTTACTATGAAATCAGATACAAATCACAAAATCCTTTCAAGACATATAGATTTGTCGTCCCCTCCCTCCTCCCCACGAATAATAAAGAGAGACCATAATTAATTACTGAAGGATACCCATATTAATTTGTGGGCCAGACCATCAGTTAAAAAAGGAATGTGCCCTAATTATATTTGGTAATAAAAAGATTAGAAAAACAAGTTGATGATAAATAAAAAAAATATTTAGATGTCACTAATATTTTTTTTAGTGAAAAAAAAAAATCAAATCATTTGAGGGTTAACTCGATGTAACTCGGTTGATTTTGTGGGTCCAAACACAACCTCAATACAACCCATAAAAATATAGTTTAACTAAAAAAAATTTCAAGATAACATCTTTTTTTTAATATTAAGATAAAAACATATTAAATTGACTTGATTCAACTCGTGTTAACATGTCAAGTTCACAACATAAGTTATGAGATTATAATAACTCTATAGAAATAAAATCAAAATAAATTATGAATTCTAATTTTCAATCAACCCAATATTGAAGGATGAAACTGAAAAAAAAAATTAATTAAAAAATGACCTGATAAGCTACTTGAGTTAATCTATCAAAATTGCGATCCAGGTCATAAGACCAAAATATATAGCCCCATGAAAAGCAAATTGAAATAAATTATTAGTTTTAATTCTCAATAAGCTAAATGTAGGAAGATGAGATTAAAAAAGAAATCAAATAAAAAGGAAGATGATTTAACCAAGGTTGATTATACTAAAACCCATGATCTCGATCGAGACCAAGATATCCTCCTATAAATAAATCAAAACAGATTATGAAACTCAATTCTCAACTAACCTAGTGTTAAATGATGAAATTAAAAAAAATTAATAAAAAGAACACAAAAAACAACTTGAGTCAACTCGAGTTAACCCATTAAGCACTGTTCTCAAGTCATGATGTCGAAATAACATAATAGAAAGTAAATAAAATAAATTATAAAGTCTAATTTTCAATCAACCCAATATTAATTAAATGATTAAAATGAAAAAAAAAGTTAATTAAAAAGAACCCGAATCAACCGAGTAAACATGTTAAATCCACAATTTGTTTCATAAGAGTTTAATAACTCAATAAAAAAAAATTGTAATATGAAAGATAAAATTTAATTAAAAAAAAACATCGAGTGAAAAAAACAATGAAAAAAAAAAAAGCAAATCACTATTTGTGAGGATGAGTACAATAAAACCCCTCCTTTTTAAGTTTATAACTAATGTATTCACTTGCGCTCCCGAGTGACATGTATTATTATCAAATTTGTTAGATGACCTAACATAAATTCTAATAAGAAGATAATAGAAAGAAAATAAGTATATAAATAAAAAATTTTGAAGTCACACAAAAACTTTGATGATGATACAACCAATATCATTAAAAAACAATTAACGAGATGAATTAAACAATATAAAAATAATAATAATAATAATAATAATAATAATAATAATTGGAGTTTTGAATTACTTCTGGTTTTTTTTTTCATATCTTTTTTTTATTATAATTTGTGCCTAATCATTTTATAATTTAAAAAAGTTTGCAGTGAGACAGGAACTCATAAATTATATATATTATTTACAACTCTTTAAACCATATTATTTTTTAAATATTTTTTTTAACCATATAATATTTTATAAATTTATTTTTTATTATGCTAATTGAAAAAAAAAAAAAAAAAAACACTTCTCCATCTGCTTGATCTAAAGGGAAAGGACAGATTCCTATATTATTACACCTGACCTCTTTACTAGCTAAGAAATTAAAGGGCATTATTGATGAATCATGTCAGTACTTGAAAAGGATATTTTATTACATATTAAAGCTTTTATTTTTCCTCAGAATTCAATTATTCATCAGGGCCATTAAATGAATTTACTTATTTATTAAACGCAACGAAGCGACAATGTAGGACCATGTTGCCCACGTGGCAGACAGCATCGTCCTTCATTTCCACATGGGCCCCAACCCTAGTTAGAAACTTAGAACCGATCATATTGGTCCATCACATGGGGGCACTACCTCCCAAATCTTCTTCCTTTTTTTATTTGAGAAATTTCCAATTTTAATTAAATTGGAATATAAATAAATATAATTTAGTAGGTTCTAGCTATAGTATAGCTATGCATAGCATAATTATAAGACTCAATTCATGCATTTGCCCATTTTAGGACTTCAGACATGAACCGGATGCCTCAACGGTTAGTCAAACTAACCAAGTTAGGATATTTTTTTTATAAAAAGAAGTATAAAATTAACCAACTTGTTACATAAATTTATTTTAGTTTATTTTCTTTGAAAATATTACAATTTTATAATTTTAGCAGCGAGTTTTATAAATTAACAAAGTTAATTTGAATTTTTTTATCTTTTTTTTAATTTCATCTTTTGATATTTGAGTTGATTAAAAACTAAATTTCATAATTTATTTTAATTTTATTTTTATAAGATTATCTTAGTTTCATGATTTAAGTCACAGGTTTTGCGAGTTGATCTAGTTGACTCAAGTTTTTTTATAATTAATTTTGCTTTTAAATTTCATCCTTCAATGTTTGGGTTGACTGAGAATTAAGATCCATAATTTATTTTAATTTATCTTTTATGAGATTATCTCATACTTATGACCAAAGTCAAAGGTTTGGTGGGTTAACCCTAGTTAACTAGTTTTTGTCCCTTTTTTTTTATTTTTTTTTCAATTTCATTTTTCAACATTGGATTGATTGAGAATTGAGTTTCATAATTTATTTTGATTTGTTTTTTATTCGTTATCAAAGGTCGTAGATTTGAAAGGTTAATCTGTATTGATTCGAGGTTTTTTTGTCTTTTTTTAATTGATTTTTGTTTTCAATTTCATTCCTTAACATTATATTGATTGAGAATTGAGCTTCAATGTATTTTTTTTATTTGTTTTTTATGAGATTATCACAATCTCATGATACAGATTACAGATTTTACATGCTATCCTTTTATATATTGGAGTTTTGTATGAAATTGTGAGTCTAATCATACCCCATTGTACTCGAGACTGAAGGGACAAAGCAAATTCAAGGTCAAATTAAATAATTATTGGATGAATCTGCATAAAAATAAAGTTTATGAGCTTAATTTGATTTTTAATAGGTCAATTTGAGTTAATAATGGGTTGAATTAAAAGTTTAATTATGTTTAAGAATTAATTTTGGTCAAATTAAAATATTTAATTAGGTGCAAAGAGTTAATTGTACTTTTAATGGGTCAAACAAAATATATTAGGGACTTAATTAGTGAGAAATTAAGTTTGGAAGCCCAATTCAGGCTTAATCGAGAAGATTAAAATTTTAGAGGACCAAACTTAAATTTTACGAAGTCAATTGATTGAAATCAGAGATAAAATTGCAAGAAAATTAAAGTTAAGAGTTAATTAAGATTTAAATTGAAGATTCACTACCAAGGATCTTTTGAAAAAGACTCTGAACTTTGAATACTCAATTTAGTTGAAAACATAGGTGAAATTGAAGCAAATTAAAAGTTTAATGGTTAATTGAGGATCAATTTGCATAAATCCAAAACCAATGATCAAAATGAAAAGGCATTAAAACTCAAGGTTGATATTGGAGTTTGGCGAGGGTAAAATCGTATAAAATTAAAAGTTTGAAGTTAATTAGGGATATAGTTAAAAGAAATTAAAAGCCAAATGACTAAATTGAATTTTAGTCAAATTCCTAATTAAAACATTAAGGATGTTAAAACGGTACGTTTTAACTAAAATGACGTTGTTTGACCAACACATTAACAAAAAAAAGGGACGCTAGATTACTTGTTGCCTGACTTCTATTCATCATCTTTAACCTTTTGTACCTGAAAGGTTGCTCAGGTGACTACTTTTCAAGAGCATTTAATGACTCTTCTCTTCACCAAAAAGAACAAATAAGACATCACTTTAATGGCCTGACATTGTACTATACCCTAATATAATTCTTTTTGGTTGATTACCTTTATGGCTGCCACGGTGCCGCCCCAAAGAGGTTGACTCGATTCGCCTTTAGTAGCCAAATTTTACAACTTATGATGATGACTTTATACCAACGGTTGAGATCCTTCCCATTTAAATCAAGAGCTAAGATTTGTCTCTAATAAAAACAATATGTCTCTATTTCATCCCTTATAAATAAAGGTGAATTTCAGGCATTAGAGAAGGAGAAATCGAAAGAGAAAGTATGCAAAAAAATTAGCCTTTTAGCTGCTCAATCAACCACCCTTCCTCTTCTCCTCTAATTCTAGCCATCATACATGACAAAAACCACACTAATAACTTCAATCCCCTTTGAACAAACCAATTAAGACAACCAACTCTTCTCCTCTACCTCACCCGTGAATAGCAGTGCCACCGCAAGCTTTCTCTTCTTCCTTTACACAATAGCCTCCAGCAATGATGTTGGGAGTAACTCCAGCAGCACCTCAGCCATGCCAGGAGACTAGTAACATCAACGACACCTCTCCCCTGCGCCAGGTAACCACCATTTCCTCATGCTTTTTATCTCCTCATTTGCATGCAGGAAGTGAATTAATTCACATCCTATAGCTGTTGACTTTTTCCATCAAAGGCCAAGATAAGTTGGACCCATTTCAGCCCAGCTTATTCTAAATAAATAAAAAAAGAAATGAAAAACATTGTTAGGTTTTTAGTTGGCCCAACCTGACTAGCCCATCCAAAAAAATCTAAAAAAATAAAAAGTTTCAAGGACCATTTTAAAATCATTTGTGGGTCCAACACATATTTTTCCCAGTAATTTTATCTAATATCAGGTTGTAAACTTACACTATAAGATACAGATTCAGTATAAAAATATATATGGTTTTCTCTGAAATTTCAAAAATAAAAAAAGAAAAGAATAAAAAAAAACTCTCATTTAAAAAACAAAAAAATATTTTGTTTTCATGCATACAACCAAATCCTAAAATTTTTTAACGTATATTTTCTAAAAAGGATAAATCATATTTTTTTCACGTTTTAAAAATGCAAAATGACTATCATAACCAGTTTATGATTATCCATTAGGGTTTGATTAAAATACCAAAAATCCCCAACAATTAGTTTGTTATTCAGAGTGTTAGGATTTAGTAGTAGACTTTAACATTTGACAGTATAAAATTACACTGTAAAGTATACCCTCAAGTATTAAAAATAGAAAATAAAAAATAAATATGATGCTAAATCCAGACCTTGGAATAGTTAGGATTTAACCTAATAAGGTAGAAACTTTCTCACAAAAAAAAATCTACCTTGAACTTTAGGTAAGGTTACTATGAAACACTGGCAATATAGTTGTCTTAGTTGTCTTTTGCATACTACTACAATACCATACATTTTCTTCCAATAATCTTCTACCCAAGCAATCTTTTATGCATTTGTTCAATTAAACTCCATTATTTGGCAGGGAAGTGTGCTTAAATTTGAATAGATATTATAGTTGGCAATATCAAGCTTTGTTTAGATCTGATTTTCATGGGTAATGCATTTTCATGGAATTGATTAGGAATTAATATTATAGTTGACTATGTCGTGTTTTTATCAAGTCTTGGATTAAGATCTTTTTTTACTTATCACCTCAATTCTATTTGTTATAAGAGATTGCATAGTACATAAAACTCACTCATGTCCATAATATTGTATTTCCTATGTTAAGATAAATTTTAATATTAGCAGCCATTTCATGACACTGGCTATGCAAGCTCTTCTAATGGCATGATATTTACCATTTCTATTATGTAGAATAACCAATTTCATAGCAGCATATAAAATAATATAAATAATATATTGAGATATCATCTAAAAACTTAAGCTTTTGAGTTGAATTGATTATTTGATATAATATCAGAACATTAATAATCAAGCGATTGCGAGTTTAAATCTCACAATCTTTATTGATTTGATAAAATTTAAGCATAATGTAGTATGAACATGTACAAGTTTCAAGCTTAAAAAAATTTCACTTGAGAGAGTGTGTTAAAGAATAATATAAATCACATCTTGAGACCTTATCTAATAGTTTAAGATTTTAGATTGAATTGATTCTTTAACACGTACATATATATTAATTACCGGGGCTTTTACATCTCTATCCTCACTTTTGCATCAAAAGCTTGGAGCACCTCTCTTTATTTCCATATGTTTAAGCATTAAGCTTTTGTTTGAAAATTTTTAATTTGCTTCGCTTGGTGTATTGCAAGAACATACAATCCTGCTCTTTCATTTTGCTGTGCACTTCCCTCCATCCTCACAGCAAGCATTTCAGCCATTCAAACTTGCTTTGGTCTTAGCAATTCTATCTTTTTAAGCAGTCATTCGTCAATATCCCATCTAATTGATATCTAAGTGGGTGGTGACATCGAGATGTTTTGTCTTTAGGCTGAAAGTCATATTTTTTTTTGTTGGTAAGCATCAAATGAAGCCCTCAATCTATTTCTCATATATCTATTTGCCATATCAGGTTTGGCATAATTGACTGTTGATTGCAAGCTGGAGATTCAAATTCTGCAGAAAACAGGGAATTAGTGGCCTACTGATCATCCTTCCCTTTCGAACAAGACAAAGAGAACAACAACAACACACACACAAGTGGGTTTGATCAATTTGCTAGTATATGCGAAGATTAGTCAAAAAAAAAAAAAAGGAAGGAGGAAAGAAAGGAAGAAGGAATAAAAAAAAAGAAAAAAAAAGAAAAACTAATAAATTAATGTATACTAACAGTGATATCTATGATTTTATGGAATATTAAAAGAAAAAAAAGCCTTTCTTTATCATTAATATTGAAAGTAAACTAACAAATTCAACTTTTTTTTTTTCAAAAAATGAAACGAATTCAAATTTAATTAATTAAAGATAGCCACACAACCTAATTTCCCAATTGTCTAGTACAATAATTGGATCATAAAAAAGGCTACAAGAGAAATAAATACAATAAATAAGTCATGAGCTCAGAAAAAGATAACCACGCTATTTAATGTGTTGATTAATTACACGGGAGATGAGTAAGTTTTTTTAACCAATTTGTTCTTACCATACAAGAGAACTTTATGTCAGAACCAACCATTCAGCAGCAAGACTCCATTTCCTAACCAAGAAAAAGCTTGGCTTGAAGATTTAAGATGATCTTTAATGCTGGCTGACAAACCCAGCAAAACAATTTGCTTCGATGCCCTCTTTTTTTACTTTATTTGGGTCCATTGCATCTTGGTGATCAGCTATAGTGATTAATGTTGGCTGACAAAATAGTACTATGAATTATGAGCGTAATTGATAGTATTGTATACAGACCCCAATACTGCAGCTAAACCACCAAGCCAGCTATCAGCATATATAGGCGTCCATATATAATTTAATTTTTAGAATATGCTAATTAATGTATCATTTTACTTAGTTTTTGTTTGAGTTTGATTTTGTTAATTACTCACACCCCGGGCAATTCAAGCCACAGGTAGTTAACAACGGTCAAGATTAGAATTAGTGTAATAAAATCGGTTGAACTCAAGAATTTATATTCACATGATTTTTATATTAATACTCTAACACATCATTTAGGAGTGTTTATTTTCGTTCCGGTTAGGTTTTTATTAAAAAAAATAACCAAATCGATTTTTTTTAAAGAAACCAAAACCAGTTCAAATCGACCGGTTTCATTTCGGTGTGGTTCGGTTTTTTGGACAAAACCCGGTTCAAACCGGTTTGGCTCGGTTTTTCCTGTTTCGCTCGTTTTTTTGGTTTGCCTCGTTTTTCCAGTTTGGCTCGGTTTTTTTTTCCGGTTTTACTCGGTTTTTTTTTTCAGTTTTTTTCGGTTTGGGTTCGGTTCGGTTTTTCGGTTTCAGGTTTATAAAACCAAACCGAACCGGTCAATTTTTTAAAAATTTTAATTGGTTTTTTTGGTTATTTTTTTTCCTAAATTTCCAGGTTTAATCGGTTTTTCAGTATTTTTTGCTCACCTCTAATATCATTAGTGAAAGTTTTTGAAGTTGAAACGTGCACGTGTTCATCGTTACTCTTCCCAAGGACGTAAATTTCCACATAATCACCATTATTTTGTTTTCAAACAACATAAATATTTTTCATTAATCATATATACTAACACCATTATATATTATCTCCGAAAATCACATATGAGAATTTACATGGCCAATCACCATTGCTTATTTGATTTTTTTTGTTAATTCATGATACTCAAGATAGTTATAATGTTTTACCCATACCTCTTGATCACATCACTTGATCTCTTCATGTTACTTATGATTCAACGTCTCTCAATATTGCATCTCCAAACCTAATTTATTATCCTTCTCTGTTGACATCCAGTCCTTCAAGGACACCACTTTAGGAACTGTATCAATTTTGCCATAAAATCAACCATCTTTACATTATTCTAGACACCCTATAGACACCTCTCGTCTTATCACCTCTTTTATCGTGTACAATACTTAAAAATTATCAAATTATATTTTGATTAAATATTTCTAAGTGCTAGTAAGAATATTATTTTATAGTAGCACATAAAATCCATAATTAGAATTGAAGCATGCAATTAATGTAATTTATTGTGATATTAAAATATTTTTATGTATGATGAATGATTGTGGACATTAAAGATCAATGTGATTGTATTTTTATTTGATGGTTAAATGGTTGTAATTTTTATTAAATAGGGCTTATGTATCCTGCCTTATCTTTATTTTTCTTCTGGGTTATAAATATTTTTTCTCATCTAATTCCCTTTAAATATAACTTAAGCTTTCTTAATTAATTATGTAAATTTTATGCCATATTATGTATGAGATCTAATTAATTGATAATAAATTCCTTACTAATATATTATGTAAGATTTGAGAACATGAATAGTTGCCTTCTAATTTTATAAGCATAAAACTAGAGTTTTATTTATGAATAACTTGTCGAGTCATTAAAGGTTATTGTTAATCGAATATGTTTAATGCTATAAAATTAGGTTATATTTAACTAATTTATATGATTTAGATGAATCACTCATGATCATATGAGGTTAGAGACATGTGTTAGGCAAAACATATAAGATATCTTTAGATAAAAAATTGTTACCAAATTAATTTAGGAGTCATATACAGATGTGATTGATAAATTATGTTATCAATTTAATTTAATTTAATTTAATTTAATTTATTGAGTCACTCAATGTCAGATAAATTAAATAGAATCTTAGCCTACTAGGAAAATCTAAGTGAGATTTCCTGAATTAATAGGGAAGGTTATTAATTTGCAAGAAATTATAGTGGGAGACCAAATGAGAATTAAAGACCTTATCTAAATTTAAAATATAAATATAAATAGGTTGGTAGATTGAAATGAGTAGTAATTTATCCCTACAAATGATACTTTATGCTAACAAATTGACTAAACCTAAAAAATTGGATTGACACTAAAATATAAGAAATTGTCCTCAAGCATGAAAAAAAAAATTATATTCTAGCAAATCCAATTACAAATGCCCCTGCTGAGGATACTAAATAAGAAGTTAGGAATGAACATCAGTGTCATATTCATGATGACAATGAAGAGGCTACATATATGATGTCAGCTAGTTTATTACATGAACTTCAAATGTAGCATGAGAATATGGATGCCCATACTATGATTATGCATCTCAAAAAATTATTTGATAAGGCCAGTAGGATTGAGAGGTATTAGACATTTAAGAAATTGTTCCACTACAAGATGACATGAGGTTTTTTAGTGAACACCTATATTTTGAAAACAATTGGCTATATTGAGAAATTATGTCAATTAGGTTTTCTCATAGACCATGAGTTAAGTGTTGACTTGGTCTTACAGTCATTATTCCAAAGCTTTTCGCAATTCATTATGAACCATCACATGAACAAGCTAGATACTACATTACCAAAATTGTTTAGTATGTTTTAAGACTGCTAAAAGGGCCTTTAAGAAGGAAAAAAAGCCCAGTTCTTTTAGTTTAGTCTTTTATAATGTCTAAGAAGAATGATAAGAAGAATAAGTGTATTGTCTCTAAAGCAAACAAACCTACTAGGGGGTATAAAAAAAAAAAGACAAGGGCATCTGTCATCATTGTAGCGAGAAAGGATATTGGATGAGGAATTTCAAGGAAAATCTTGCAACCATAAAGGTAAAGAAGCTTAATGAAGCTTCTAATTTAGGTATATTTATAATTAAAAACTGTTTTATTACTTTGCCTTATAGTTCTTGGGTAATGGTTACTGAATGTGGTCTTCACATTTACAACTACATGTAAATATATTTCTAAGGCTAAAACATTGAATGTTTAGCCTAAACCTTAAGAAACATAAAATCCCTTTAAATTTGGTAGGACATGTCATACTTCAATGAGCTAAGGATCTCTTATGAAAATTATGAATGACATATTGCTCATAATTGATGAGCCTCTCATTTACTTAGAAGTAACATATGATATTTATTCCAAGAAATAACTTGAAGTTACGAATTTCGTGTACTAACCAAGTTTGTAACTTGGTTGATTCGCTTAAAGGGATAAAACCTAATGGATCTAAATGTGTCTTCAAGAGAAAGACTAAAATGAAAGGCAATGCACAAATATACACTACAATCTTTAAAGAGTAGGAATATTAGATTTTGATGGCATAATTAACAAATTTGATATCATAAAAAATATCGATAAACCTTGTGTTTACAAAAAGGTTAGTGGGTATGGTGTTGTTTTCCACTAAAATATTATATGTAGATGACATATTAGTATTAAGAAATGACATCTTTACTTTAATTAATAAAGTTTTGGTTGTCCAATAATTTCTCTATAAAAAAAATTAGGAGAAGCAACATATATATTGAATATAGAGATAGATCTAGAAGGTTGATTAAATTGTCACAATCCATGTATATGAACTAGATGCTAAAATATCTTAACATAGAAGAATCTAAGATTGGATTCTTGTTTATTTTGCATGGAACACCTCCCTTCAGTGACATGTGTTCTAAGACACAAATTGAGAGAGATATTATAGAAATGGTACATATATTTGACTATAGGATCCATCAATAGATAAGATAAACTAAAAGTTCAAAATTATTTGAATTAAGATTTTTTCGATGAAATGTTGGAAAAATAGTGAATACAATAAATATATGTTTTATTATAAATGGTAATGCTCTAAGTTAAAAGAGTTCCAAATAAGAGACAACAATTGATTTTACAACTAAATAAAAGTACACCTCCACGTTTAAGATATATTAGCGATTGATTTTAGTACAAGTGAGAAATTGTTAGTTTAATATATCAAGTAGTTAATCAGTTGGTTACTCGTGATATTATTATATTCGTGTAAATACATATTTATTATGAATAAAGACTTAATTTATCTTTAATATTAATATAATATTAGATTAATAAATCTAATATTTGATTTATGAATCTAGAGTAAAGACAAAGTCTATAGGATAAAAATGCTTTGTAAAGAAAATTATAAAGTTGTTATAGTTATGGGATTCTTATTGCATCAAAGCATCATTCCTAAAATGTTCCTGGTCAATGCCCTCTTAAATACTAGATATTTATTAGAGCCATAAATATTGGTACAAATTATGTTTTTTTCTTTACGAAAAGAAATAATTGTTCTCATAAGCGGAGGATAAGAGATATTTATAACTAATATGGAGATACTTAGCATAAGACATGTGCATTGAATTGACTTACATGAGAATTACACATGGAGAGATCACTTATATATATTGAAAGGCTCACGTGACGGTTATGTAAGTGATCCTTATACTTGAGATTACTAAATTATCTTATATAGAGAATGTTATACTTTGATCTTGCTACATGCTATCTTAATCGAGGTAATAAAGGGATAGAAATTGGTTATAACATAAATTATATAAAGGTACTTGAGTGATCAAGAGATGATTCATAACCCTAGGTAAATGAGAAAAAAAATATTACTCATGCTCTCAAATAGTATTGATTGAGAAATCCTTGGCCAAAATGAAATGATATTTGAAAAGAGTTTCAAATTTTATTTAAACAATCAATGACTAATGTAGAGAACAAACATGATTTAACATGATAGACAAACTTTATGCTTTAATGTTAACTCAGGATATTATTGATGAAAGGATATTAATTATACTACGAAAACAACCATTGAAAGGTTAAGTCAAATTACTAATGACTTTTCTATTATTTAGGGGATCATAACACATTGCTAGAAGATGTACTTGATCTTCGAATATAAATTAATCAATTGTTGAATTGATAATAAATTAAATTGTTTAATTTATTTAATTTTACTTAATTAGAATTATAATTTATATTAGGGTCAACATTTTAGAAATCTAATGGGTCACACACATTAAGAACTATTAGTCAGAAATTAAACTGGGATGATTTAATTAAGTATGACTTGATTAAAATATATTTTTGAAATTAAAGACTAGAATATAATTAATACAGAGATTATATTTTTAAACCTAGAAAAATCAAGTAAGGACTTGATTGAGTTGATTTTTAAAACTATCCTTAATTAATATATGGATATTATCCAGGAGGTAAATTGATAATTTTGCTAATTTTTAGTGTCCTTCAGATTTCTATATAAATATTAAGTTATGCATCTTATTGTTAAGTTGTTGTCTGTTAGATAGAAAAATTACGTTAGTTATAGAATAAAGAGTTAGCATAGGTATAATAATCCCTCTCTTTCAAATAGGGATTTAAAAGATTTCTCATTAATGATTCATGTAGGTTATTGTTGGAGACGGACAATTGGACGATTTATATTTTGCAACAACCTAACCTTTAAATAATTATTTAAAATCGAAGAAGATCAGATCTTCAAGTAATAAATTCATAAACAACTCTAGATCTATCTAACGGGATCTTAGAGATTATAGAATAATTTTATTTTATTATTTCCACTATATATATATATATATGATGTTTGGGAACTCAACAATATGTATTTAATTAGCAAACAAGTTCGATTTTTCAATAAAATTTGTATAAAAAAACTCTTGTATTATAAAAGGAATACATACAAAAAAAGGTATATTTCTCTTAATTATTTCTCACCACAACCATTTGATTCAATTGCACCCATGCAGCGTATAATATGGCATACTAATGGATTTGCTACAATACAATATATTTTCAATTTAAAATTAAATATTTCTAGTTGATTGGGATAAAATACTAACTCGACTAGATCATATATCATCTTTTTATCATCATATTAAATTTAATCAGGCCACTATCTTATAAAAACTCAAAATGATATAAATTTAATAAAAATAGTTAATACTCGATTATCAAGAAGTTAACTTAATGACTCAAAGGCTCCTTTTCGGATAGGTTCGAGCCAATTTAACAACCATGTTAATTTATCTTTGTTTTTTTTTTTTGGTTAAAAAAACTACTGGGTGACGTAGACTTGTCGAAGTTGAAACAAGATAAAGAGACAAATGAACAGTCTTACATGACTCGGTGCTGGTACAATTACAGGAAGTGTGGACTCAAATGGGCATAATTCGAATCCCCTTATGAACGATGATAAATCCATGCATCACCTTGTCGACAAACCAGGTAGACAACACTTTATTGTTGTCCTCGTAAATTTTGCTGAAACTGACCTAACCCTAATAAAAAACAAGTAACAAGTTAATATCAAGGTCATAACTTAAAGGAAGTGTCTGTACAGAGCCGACTACTTAGCAGTTGCCAGCCTCCTCGCTCGGTTCCCTATCTCCTTTGTTTGTGTTCAGTGCAATTTATTTTGCACAGAATCCAACACCACGACGCGGCCTTGCTCCCCCCTTCTTAATTCTCCGAACCACCCTCTCTGACTTTTTTGCCTAATTAAGCCATTTTTCTTGGCACAAATTGTTTTTTATTTCTCGAGGTTTTAGCTGTTTATGCCACACCAGCCTTTCGGCTACCACAACGTGGTGTTTCTTTCCTTAGAAGTTACATACGCGGTAGAAATTCTTGCATGGATTTAGAAGTACACAAATATTTGAGTTTTTTTTTTTTTTTTTTAATCATTTATTACTTAAATAATGTTATTTAGATTCGATTCTTATAAAAGTTAGTGAAAGAATAAACCCTTTTTTTCCCATCGAATTCCACTTTATATACAAAGTGTCTTTACAACTATAATTTTAGAAAAAATTCGTTGGAAAAGTATTTGGAAAATAATATAGTTTAAATGTAATTGATATTTCGAACACGTGATTAGATCTAAACTATAATATTTTTTTAATTTTTTATCATTCTACCAAGATTTTTACTATCATTTTGATTTATCACTTATCTTTTTATTTTCTAAATATTTATCATTTTTGAAGTTCTATTCTTGAAATTATTATTTTTAAAAAAT
This sequence comes from Populus alba, assembly GCF_005239225.2. NCBI lineage: Eukaryota > Viridiplantae > Streptophyta > Magnoliopsida > Malpighiales > Salicaceae > Populus > Populus alba. The sequence goes on along the minus strand of NC_133284.1, from coordinate 49,555,251 downwards.
ATATTTTTAGTATATATCTAGTTGATAATGAATGTGTTTTTAAGATTGCTTGAAATAGAATTTAATATAGATTATCATAAAAATATTTACTATGGTTGAATAAATGAAAATATATTAAATGTGACTGTCAAAATCTTATAAAGTAAGGATCCATTAAAAACAAGAAATTTGCAATTGGGTCAACCTATCAGCATCTTCCATTTGCTTTCCATCTCCATCTCCTACTCTCTATCTCTATTTTGGTCAACCAACCACCATATTTAATTCCCTTCACCTCCCCCCCTCTCCCTCTTCTTTATAAGCCAGCCAGCCAGCCGGCCCTTATATCCCCAGCTCATTATACTCTAATTTTCTCCACACGCTAAAACCATGGATATTGAAGAAACCCAGCTTCATCGCTGCCCATCTGATACCGATCTTGATTTCAGCTTCACCTCCACCGCCACTGACCGCACTTGCGCCTCCTCAAGTGCACGTTCTAGTCTAACACTCAGCTTCAACGACCGCCTTTCCACCATCACAACGACAACAACAAGCTCTCTCCACCACCGTAAATGTGATCAGCACTGGTCAGCTATAAAAACAGCCACCAGCCTCTCAACAGATGGCAGACTCCACCTCCGCCACCTCAAACTCCTCCGCCATCTTGGTACCGGAAATCTTGGCCGGGTCTTTCTTTGCCAACTTAGAGACTTCAACAATGCAAACTTTGCTTTGAAAGTTATGGATAAAGATTCTTTAACCAAGAAAAAATTATCGCAAGTTCAGATGGAAGGTGAGATTCTCTCCATGCTAGACCACCCTTTCTTGCCTACACTCTATGCCCATCTTGAAGTCTCTCATTACAGCTGCCTTTTGATTGATTATTGCCCGAATGGAGATCTTCACTCTTTGCTACGTAAGCAGCCTGGTAACCGGTTACCGGTCCAGGCTGTCAAGTTCTTTGCTGCTGAGGTCTTGGTAGCTTTGGAGTATTTGCATTCCCTAGGTGTTGTTTACCGGGATCTAAAGCCGGAGAACATATTATTACGTGAAGATGGTCATATAATGTTGTCTGACTTCGATTTGTGCTTCAAAGCTGATGTTGTCCCCACTTTTGATAGAAGGGTCCACAGAAAAAGAATGGCGGGGTCCATGAGAAGAGGTGGTGATTGTTTTGGTACGTTTAGCCGGAGGGGAGTAGTGGAGGAGGAAGTGGTGGAGGAGGAGTTTGTGGCGGAGCCCACGGCAGCTTTGTCGAGATCATGTGTTGGGACCCATGAATACTTGGCTCCTGAGTTGCTGTCTGGAAATGGTCATGGTAATGGAGTGGATTGGTGGGCTTTCGGGGTTTTGCTCTATGAATTATTGTATGGAACGACACCGTTTAAGGGAGGGAGTAAAGAGAGCACCTTGCGCAATATAGCATCGAGTAAGCACGTGAACTTCCATGTGATGGAAGGGGAAGGTAAAGGAATGGAAGAGGCTAAGGATCTGATCGAGAAGTTGTTAGTCAAGGATCCAAGGCAGAGGCTAGGGTGCACCAAGGGTGCCACAGACATTAAAAGACACTCTTTTTTTTATGGGATCAAGTGGCCTTTGATAAGGAACTATAAGCCACCTGAGGTTCGAGGGCTTGTGGCAAAAAAAGGGAAGAGCCACTCAAGTGGTCACGTGCTAGGGGGTGTTTCATCCCCTAGGAGGAAGTGTTGGTGGAGGCTGTGGAAGAAGGGTGGCGGCGGCCTTGGCAACTTGTTGAGAAATAAGGGATCGAGTCCAAGATATTATCTTTTGAATAACAGCCAACATTACAATGGTAATTATCATCATTATAAGGTTAGGAAATGTGCTTAGTTGATTAATCAGTAAGGGTATCTCAAATCATACATTTAGCTTTGAGGACTTTGTATAATTAGATCATAGAAGGGTGACGAGATATGTCAATTTTGGAGAGGTACCTTCTTATTTTTCTTTTACACACTGTACATGGATCGGATTACTGTTAATGAAGATTCATACTTTTAGTTGTTGAGTTTTGTCCTTGTTGAAATACACACACAGTCGGTGCTCATGAGTAGTGATCATCTTCTTTTCCAAATCCATCCATCCTTTCCTCGAAGTAATGCAAGTTTTCAACAGCATATGTCATTTTGGCATTTAGGATGACAATGAGGTTGATTTTTTAGGTCACGAGAAAAAAACACTAAATAATATCTAAACCATGCTCGGATTGACAAGTTTATTTGTTAAAATTTGTAATCAAAACCTAATTTATGTTGAGTTTTAATCTAAAATAATTTGATATTAATCTTTTAATCTAAAATGGTTTGATATTAATCTAGCTAAACTTAATTGATCTAATACGTTGATTCATAATTTAATTCATCTTGTAAATCTATTCAAACTCAATTAAAATAATAAAATTTTAATAAAAAAAAAGTTAGATAAAATAACTTGTGGACTAACACATTAACCTAATAACCCAAATCATTTACCGAGTCAAACCTTAAACCATCTGATAGCTATTTTTAAATAAGTCTAGTAATTAGTTTTTCTCTCTTTTATCCCAAAGAAAATGCAACACATATTAGCTCAAAACATATTTAACCTTACACTGAATTACTAGGTTTGATTATTGGCTAAAAAGTTTGGGCATGAAGCCCATGGATTGTCCATCTTAAAGAGGTTTTGCTATTCAAACTAATCCATGTACAAAATGAACTCTCTTGAATGTTTGACAATTGAAGGGATGTGAGGTAAACACAGCAATTATTTCCATGCCAATAAAGATGTCCAAGTCCAAGTTTCTGTAATGGCGCAGGCAACAGTTGAAGCCTCAATATGGGCAAATTTGCAAATAGGGCCAGGTCCTAAACAATCTAGGAAAATTTGCTGGAAGTTTGTTTAAACTCTTTTTTTTCTTTATTTTCTTGAATAAATTCTAATTTTTAATCTTCTGGATTTTTCATCCAACACTTCAATATGTAATATGACCTTGAAGTAGAATTAAAAGGAAAAAACTTTCATTTTAATCTGTTTATTTTTTTTTTCCTTGGCCTTTTTTTTTACTAATGTTGATGGAATGGACCAATCTTATGTCGGTTCAAGTAATATTATGCTTCCATAGGCACCAATCATTTCTAGAAATCAAAATTTAGAGAATGATTATACTTCTTTTTTCATGATTTTTACACCATTTTATACACAATCATAACACATCAAACTGTTTAATTGTAATTATTCGTGCATATTTTAATATCTTGTTTAGCATAGTTGTTTCCTTAATAATAGAATGTTGCAAGGTCATGATCTCTTTACTGTGGATCGGAAGAAGAGACATGTAGACTCCCTGCCAACCCACTAACCAAGAAGGGAAGACACACAGATCACGGTCTAGAAGCAAACCATTACACGAGGAAAAATGCAATGGCAGGTCTGACAACAATGGTGGAGAAGAAGAATGTTATTGATCGATGATCAAAGAATGTCCATGTCTCATCTCTATCGTTTTTCACCCCTCTTATACCTTTCAAGCTACCACATTGACCTGTTCACCTTTTTGATCAAAGAATTGGGTTGTATTCCTAAAGTCCGCTAGCTTCACCTTTTTGAGAATAACCTTCAGGGAAGTATTCCCAGGGAACTTGGAGAGTTAACACAGTTACAAAATATTGACCTGTCTAAAAATAATCTGACAGGTACAATTCCTATAGAGGTTCAAAACCTAACATATCTAGAGGAGTTGCAGCTTTTCAGCAATTATCTTGAGAGTCATATTCCTTTCCTCATTGGGTATAATAGTAACCTCTCGTCCTTGACTTATCTTCATACCTTCATACCTATGCAAGTATGAGAAACTGATGTTTTTGGGCCTTGGATCAAATAGGTTGTTTATAAACATCACTTTTGGTCTGAAAACTTGCTAGTCTCTTAAACAGCTAATGCTAGGTGGTAACCTGCTTGCTGGAAGTCTCCCTGTTGATTTATATCAACTTCAGAATCTTTCTTCGCTTGATATATATCAAAATCGATTCTCCGGGTCTATACCCCCTGGTGTAGGCAAACTCGGGAAACTGAAGAGGTTGTTGCTCTTGTCAGATAACTATTTTACTAGGGAAATTCCTCCTGAGATAGGAAACCTGACACAGCTTGTTGCATTCAACATTTCTTCCAATTGTCTCTCAGGAGAAATTCCTCGTGACTTGGGAAATTGCATGGGACTTCAGAGGCTTGATCTTAGTCGGAACCAATTCACAGGCTCTGTTCCAGAAGAAATTGGCAAGCTAATGAACGTATAAATCCCGTATAAATCCCGAAGCTTTCAGACAACAGATTGACCGGAGAAATTCCAAGTACCTTATGTAGTCTAAGCAGACTGACAGAGCTGCAAATGGGAGGAAATCTTTTTTTCTGGTGCCATACCTGTCGAGCTTGGTCAACTTGATAGTCTTCAGATTGCTCTCAACATTAGCCATAATCGTCTTTCTGGTAAAATTCCCAATGATTTAGGGAAATTTCATCTGTTAGAATCACTCTACTTGAACGAGAACCAACTTCTTGGTGACGTTCCTGGCATCTTTCAGTGAGCTGTTCAGCCTTCTAGTCTGCAATCTTTCTAAAAGTAACCTGGTAGGACCAGTGCCAAATAACCCTGCATTTCTACGAATGGACTACACAAACTTTGCTGGCAACAATGGCTCGTGCAAATCAGGTTCGTACCATTGTCATCCAGTGATCCCATTTCCTACTCCTAACAAAAACTGGATCAAGGAGAGTTCATCCAGAGCGAAACTAGTGGCCATTATTTCTGGTGCTATTGGGTTACTTCCTCTGTTTTTCATAGTGGGAATTTGTTGGGCTATGATGCGTCGTCAACCTGCTTTTATTCCTCGTGAAGATGCAACAAGGCATGATGTGGTAGACAACTATTATTTTCATCTTATGAATTTTATCTTTATTCTAGATTTATAAATAAAATATTAGATTTATTAATCTAATATTATATGAATATTAAAAATAATTTAAATTTATATCAATAATAAATATATATATTTATATAAACATAATATTATCACGTATAACCAACCAGAATCACCGTAAAAAAGCTGAAGAAGTCTCGCAGTGAAGTAGCTAGTTGTGACCACATCTTCCGCTCTGAGATACTGACCCTCGGAAACATTAGACACCGTAATATTGTTAAGCTCTTTGGCTTCTGCTACCATCAGGACTACAATATTCTCCTATATGAATATATGCCAAATGGGAGTCTTGGAGATCATCTTCTTGGCAGTGTCCAAACATGTTCACTGGACTGGAATGCTCGTTATAATATTGGTCTTGGAGCAGCAGAGAGGGTTTGTGGATGAAATCAATTCATGATTCAGTGCTAACATCTGAGATATTTGATGTCAGAAAAGAACAACAGAGGTGATGTCTTTAGTTCTCAAAACTGCGTTGCCTGCAACCAGCACATCTCCACTTAATAGGCCAACAATGAGAGAGGTCATCGCAGTGATGATTGATGCTAGGGAGGCAGCTGTGAATTCTCCATCAGAATCCCCTCAGATGAAGACACTTGCCTCAGAAGGTTAGAAATGCATTTTTATTTTCCTTTGTTATCTCATTTGAAAACATTATGCACGAGGCCCATGCTTCCATTACTAAAATGATTGGTTAAGGACTTAAGGTGACAAAAGTTCTAGTGTTTTGCAGATTGAATACAAGGTAAGGGATATTTTATCCTACAGAGACTACTAGCAGTTTGAAGATCTTCTGCAATTCATGTGTTGATCCTGTGAGCTCATATATATATATATATATATATATATATATATATATATATATATATAATTCCTGACAAAGTTTATATTCTCTCATTTGCTTATGCTAGTACTTTTATCCTCCCTCAACTGGATATTGGATTATTAATCCCTGTCAGAAAATTAAGCCTCGCTGAATTGGTATAATTAACTTAAAATTACATAACATCTCTCTAAACTTTTCTCGTCCATCTTATGCTTCTCTGTTTATGTGAAAGTTTATTAATTTCACTAGATGATTCAATGCTTGATGTTGATGCCTGTCTGCAACTTGTACACTCCTCTCAGAAACTTGCTAGTAAGTTTGGCAAACGTCATTTTAGTCCAAGGAAAAATTGAATCCCCATCCCCACTTTGTCCATACACAATTTAATATCTAAAATCTTGTGTGAAATTTCTGTTTTCTACATTAATTTGTTAAATAAATATTAAGTTGATGTAATTAAATACATACTTAAAATGATGATAGCCCACTTCTACAAGCCTATGCATTTAAATGATCAGTTGTACACTGTAAATGATCTTACATGGTTTACAGAGGTCATTTTCTGGGCTTCAAGTCCAGCCATCGCCATTAGTTTCCCATAATTAATTCTCTCCGTTCATATGAACTTTCTTCGGTGGGATTTGATCTCGATTATTTGGAATGACATTAAAAATACTTTCTGTGATTGTACTTATTCTGCTTGGCATTTGCAGTTGAGATTTTAATGACAACCAACCAAATCAAGTTAAATGCCATGCATGGTGAAGGACAGAAGCCTTTTTGGCATGATAAGGAATCCCCAAAAGGCCAAACCCAAATCAAATAAAATGTTTCTCCATGTTTTTAAAATACAGAAATTCACGTTAAAATTATCACAATACCGATTCATTTTATATTTTTGTCAATGTTTTTATCTCCTGTATTTATCAACCTAGAATACCGAGAGTTGAGGTGCACTGCAGGTTCAAATTCAAACCATGCACCAAGTAAAGAAAATGAGCATGTCTTCACTCCTTCAATAACTCGGCGATAAAGAGGAAGACAGAGTCTTTTCTTAAGAAAGAAGTCATCTTTTCAAGGTGGAAGATGCAGGAAGATGTATCTTGTTTCCACAAGGCACAAAACACCTTTACTAGAAAATGGCATCTTATCTCTTGGACAAAGCATTAAAATGGAACACCAAAATATGAATCTGTTGGATCTCAAGAAAGAAGTCCATGGTTTTTCTAGGATCACAAAATAGGCAAGGAAGTGTGAATGACAACCTACCTACCATGATATATACCAAGAAAGTAATCAAGGTACGTAGCCATTGTTTGTTTCTCATTAATGCAATTGAAGGACCCTTACTCCATTTGAACATAATGTCCATGCTTCTGAAATCTTATCGTCTCAAAATATCCACTTGTTTCCTGTTTCCAGCCCACAGAAGCGCTAACCACCATCCAGCAGCACCTGGTTTTTAACTTTTCCTCCCCCTTCTCTCTCTCTGTCCTGCTATTGGCGCCCCTTGTTTTTTTGCAGCCCTGACAAAGCCAAATTGGCCTTAGTATCAAGTAAGGGAAGAAGCACTCTCAGCAAATGAAGCACTTCTATTTTATGCTACTGTGCATTATCCATGATCATCAGTATATTTAATTAGTTCCAACAGATTTGGCATGCAATTGAATGAGCAAGCCCTGGCCAATGAGATATCAAGTCGATCCTCTTAGTTGTGTAAAAGAAGAAGAACAAGGCGTAATTAAGAGCACTTCAGACAGCAGCATTAATTATATATTAATGCTATCTTCAGGATGGTTCCAGCACCACGAGACAGGTTAATTAAATCCAAGGAAGGATCTTAGCCTTCGACAAAGCTCCAATGCATTATTATTCTATTTCTATAGTTGATTGACATCTTCCCGTAAAGAGGGCGTTGAGAATTATCTAGTTGCATGTATTCCAGAACACCCTATTTGATTTAGATATCATTCAACAATATTCATTAAATGATAGGCATTTTTTTCCACATAGAATCCATGCAGATTTTTCTTGTTGCCTGCATTGCATCAATCAACCTATCAAATTACTGTGTTTGAAACATTTATCCATCATCTTCAACAAAGAATCAACAGTGCTTTCTTCAAGTAATTCAATGCCTTTTTTAAAAAAAAATTAAGGTTTTGAGTTCGAGCTTGTATATGAAATACACTATTATTAAAAGAGTTTTATTTTTTAATGGATCGACTGAGCTCAACTGGATTGGATTAGACAGTAAAATATCATCTCCAACAGGGATATTTACTTAGTTTATTCAATTCGATCAGTAACACTAATGATCTATCCAGCTCAACCGATCCAGTGAATTTTCAGATACCAAAAAAATATCATCTTCAGCAGGGATCTTTACTTAGTTTTTCAAGTCTAGTTTATTCAATTCGATCAGCAACACTAATGATTCTGTTGTGTCGCTCAGTCCGTGTTCCTTGCTGATGTAATCTTAGGCAGGCACGATCCCACTCTCATTTTTCTCTTACTGTCCCTCTCCTTGCTCTCTCTTCCTCTAAGTGTGCGGAAGAGGGGATATATATAGCTCATAATTTCTGGGACAACTCAAGAAATGTTATTATATGATCTCAGCCAATGGCACCCCAAGCCATACTCCTTCGCCATTGGACTAGGATATAAGATAATTGACAAATGACAAGTGAAAATAAAAGCTCACAAGTTGTCATTCTGAAAATAAAATATATCATTTTTAATGAATAAATATAAAATTTGGAACTGTGGTTGAGAGGGATTTTAAATTAGTTTTTTCTTGAATTTTTTTTTTTTTAAATCAGCATATCAAAATTATAGTAAATATTAAAAAAAACATTTATTTAATTGTTTTTCAAGAAAAAAATATATTTAAAAAGCAATTGAAATCAGAATAAGAGTGTTAAACATCCTAATTAATGCTATCCCTAGGGTAGCTTTTTCAACTGCAGGAAGAGAAAGTTGACAGGTGAACTTACTGAAAATGGGAAGAGGGGCCTAAATTACTGTCATTTTCTGTGCATTATTTTCATCAATTTGCATGCATGAGAAGCTGGCATGCATAACACCTTTCCCAATCCATGCATGTATATATGTGCATCATAAATGCTCCATTGTGTACCCTCCTATAAATGCTTGTGTGTAGCTTCACACATTTTACAGCTGCACACTACTTGCTTTTGCTTTCCTTCTCATCAGTTAAACTAAGGCTTTCACACACTTGCGAAATTCCGTTCTTCCAATGATGAAAAGGTGGTTTTCCGGCGTAACAAAAGCTTCTTTCAGGTGTAAAGAGGCCGTTTCTTTGTGGGTTTTTGCAGCAAAGCTAGAGGGTTTTGGAACTGGACTTTTCATTAGATCAGTTCTGAAGAATTCCGTCCTTGCTGCATCTACTTGTATTTTTTCACTAGGTATGCCTCTCCTTGTACTGTATATCTTCGTTTTCTGGTCTGGCTAATGGAAAACTAGTTCACATCCAGGGAAACTTTTTCAACTTCTTTTTTCTTCCTTCAAAACACTGCATTTCAGCCCTTCTGGCAGCATTTTAGCTGAATCCTGTTAGAGATGGCTTCATGCCTTCATGTATATTAGTGTTAAGATAAGAGTTTTGTTTTCACCTTTAAAGATGTATGACTGTGTTCCATGCATATATGCACTTCTAGCTAGTTGCTGACTCCACACTTGTCTCCAATGTCCATGATCAGCTAGCTAGGCTTCCACTTGCTGCATAAAGAAACTTCCACTGACATTAGATAGAGACAGAAAGAATACAATTATATACACATAATTAATCCACACTTTAAGTAAGGCATATATAATAATATATATTTGCTTAATCTGTCAAAGAAATTATTTATTCTATGAAAATATCAGTATTCATTTGGATGCTAGCTCTTCCTTAACCTCTTTGCATGATTCTCAAAATTTGGCCTTGGTTTTGCAGGAGGGGCTCTAGTGGGATTAATCATAGGAGCCATGAAAGGTCAGACAACAGAAACTGGGTTTCTTCGTGGCTCTGGAGTAGGTGCTGTTGCAGGTGCCATCACTGCTGTTCAATTGCTAGAATCAATTACTAATGGTGAACCATTGTCCAAGGTAAATAATATTCATATCCACTATATAAATACACCAGCATTTCAACGAGTTTCACAAGAAAAAAAAAACAAAGGATAAAAATTACATACATCTGCTTTGAATATTGATATGGTATTTCTCACTGCTGTACACAGCATCATGATTGTCTCTTTCAATTTAAGAGGGAGGGCCTTGCGCTTTAGAATCCAAAGTAAAGGGGACTTTACTTTTTTACAGGTTGCTCTCTTGCACAGCTTGTTGAATGGGAAGGTATTCATGGAATGGGTAGGTCCTGCGGTGCTAAAAGCCTACCAATGGCAGGTGAGGAGACCTGTTCAATTTGCATACCAATAGTTCTTAGAATAGATTGTTGAACGTACTATGTGGGACTTAATCAGGCTTGTAAATCTCCCAGGTTAATGCAATGGAAACAACTTACAGAGAAATATCAGACATTTATGACACAAGTGAAGTTAGAGGCTTGTCCGAGGATTGTATCAAAAGACTTCCTGAATGTACATTCAAATCTGACAATAACATTGTTGAACAATGCTGCCTCGCCTTTAGTTGTGCTATTTGCTTGCAGGTACTGAGCTTATTGTCTTTGAGTGATTATTTTAGCTCTGTGAGGAAATCATTGTAATCTTGCTTTTAACAGATTTTAACATTTTTTTTTTGTCAGGATTTCAAGGATGGAGATTCAATGAGAAAACTTCCCCGCTGTGGACACTACTTTCATCTGTCCTGTCTAGATAAATGGCTGGCTAGAAACGGATCTTGCCCAAATTGTAGAAATTATGTGTGTGATGACAATGATGTATAGTTCTAGATCACTTGTTTCCACTCACAAATTAATATCAAAAAAGGAAAAAAAAGAAAAGAAAAAAGAAAGGGGAGGTGGTTTTGGCCTTTCTGGGTTGCAAGACGTTGCTTGAACAATATGGAATGTGTTAGCATGATGTCCATTAATGGAAGTACAAGGCTCGACTGAAGGAAAATGAACACTCCTGTTCTGTTCTGTACGTGCGGTATGTTGTGCCATAGATAACTAGATTAATTATTTTTACAGAAGACGATGACTTTTTGTTTTTCTATAAAACATTGACCTGGTGAAGTTTAAATTGGGATGGATCAAATTAACCGAGTCATTAAAAATTCAATTAAATATCAAATTTAAGGATATCAATATCTTATCAAATTAAACTAAAAATATTATCCGATTCGAGCTTAAGTTTTTTCTTACATACTTGATGATAGAGTTTAATAATTATGTTTTTTGGGATTTGTCCCGTGTTCAATAAAAGAAGTGCAACTAAACTTACAAAGGTGAGCATATTTGGTGGTGATCATATTATTTTCTTTATTGGTAATCATGTTATTTTTAAAACTATTAAAAAATTCTATAAAAAGAAAAAAAAAACATTTGAAGAATGAAAAAAATGGAAGAAATAGAAAAACCCGAGTAAATCTTTAACCTTGTAATATGTTAAATTCTAGACTTGAACTCAACTAAAAAATCTTAACGCCTAATAAATTTAATGTCAAATGATAAAATCAATTAATTTAATTAAAAAAACAAAATTCTTTTTAAAAGGACAAAACTACAAAGATCAAGAAAAAAACTAGAGACAATCTGTGTTATTTTAAAAATAATTAAAAAATCTCATAAAAAGTAAAAGAAAAAAAAACAAAAACATATACTAATAGATGACACTATAAAAAAAAAGCTTGAAAAATACAAGAAGCAAACTCGAGTCAATTTTTATAAACTAAAGTTAATTTTTTAAACTTGCAATTCATTAAATTTTATATTTAAATTCAATCAAAAAGTTAAATACCTGATGAATTAAATATTAACTAATAAAATTTTAAAAAAAAACTTGTAGAAAAATAGAAATAAAAAGAAAGTGCTACCATGTTCTTGAACTTACTTGCCAATAAAGAAAATAGTATGATCACCGATTCACCAGCAAATCTGCTCACCTACCGTAAGTTAAGTTGCACTTTGCTTACTGAAGAAGGGACAAACTCCAAAACATGCATGCAAAAGGCCTAGGAAGAGTAGCGAGCTTGCTTCCACACTAATTCAATGCATTTGATTCCGGTAACTTAGACTGCTGTAATAATTATTTTTTTATTTAAAAATATATTACAATAATATTTTTTATTTTTTTTAAAATCATTTATAATATCAGCACATTAAAATAATCTAAAAATATTAAATAATATTAATTTAAAATAAAAAATATAAATTAATTTTTTAAAAGAATATTTTTAAAAGCTTCGGTTAAAAATAGTCAAATTGATAAATGATGGCCTTTGACAGTATTGTTTATATTAATATGACCCTATGGGCTTCCAAACTCAGTTGAGCCCAAAACAACGGGACCAGAGAATTTAAACACCTAATGCATAAACCCTTTCCACTTACTTACTAGTTTCTACTTTCTACTGTCAGCAACCAAAATTGAAAACAAGGAATTAATGGTGTTATTTGGTCACCAGACTTTATTCTTATGCCATAGCTATCCTTTACTCTTTTTGTTCTTAATTCATCCTTCTAACCTTGTTTGTGAGCATCTTTCTTGTTTCCTTTAATAATAACCCTCACAGAAAAAATAATAAACATTGAAACATATATAAATAAATCATTTAATATAACCAAATTTACTTTAAAAATGATGGATTTGATCGTCCTTAACCCTTAATGGTTATGGATATGTGGGGGTGGAGGATAATATTGGGATAAAAACAAGTATGAGGACTAAAAGTGACAAGATTAAGAGTAGGATTAGATGCACCATTAACTTAAAAAAACTACATCTAAAGTATCACCTGCAACCAAATTAAGAAAACTGCAAACAAGAGAGAAAATGTCGTGGTGTGCTCTAAAACCCTTAAATGTCTCGTTGATGAACGCCGGCGCAGTGCGCAACCGAACCCCTTTTTCCATCGGCGGCATTGGTTGCGCCTCCGTCATCAACACCGGTCTCTGGCGGCAGTGTTGTTCAACTCGATTAGCCACTCCTCCTTTCGCTTCCTTGACCACTTACACTTTACCTCGTAACTCTCTATCTCTCTCTCTCTCTCTAGTTTTATCTTCTTATTTCGAATTCTACATGGGGACTTGATTAGCTAAATGCGTGTAACTAAGTTAGTTGGATATAAAGTTTGAGACTTTATGAGAAATGATATCTGGGTTTTGGTTAATGTGTGATAGTATGAATAGAGTAAAAAATCTTGGATTTTTCACGGGAATTGATTTGTGGGTTTTTGTTAATATGTGTGAATGATCAACATTGTAGAAAAGTATGGCAATTTTGTAGTGTTGGGTTTGATGGTATTGGTTTGATAGATGTGGAGAGTTGAAAATTTTTAATATTTTTGATAATTGACTGGTGTTTTTGTTTGGAAATGATGTATTGGGTTTAGAAATTTATGAATGACTTTTTGAGACTTGTTTGTTTAATGTGTGATTGTTTTGCTAGGAAAGAGTGTCATTTGTATGGGGTTCGATTTTGCGGTTATTTTGCTAGAAAGGAGGTTGATTTATTTTGGGATTCGATTTTGTGGCTTTGATGGCTGACGGTGGCAAATGTATGCTTTGATTGTAGCTAAAAAGGAGGCTGTTAAAACTGACAAGGCACCAGCTGCATTGGGACCATATTCTCAAGCAATTAAATCCAATAACCTAGTATTTGTTTCAGGTGTTTTAGGTCTCATTCCAGAGGTATGATTCAATGCTCCATTTCCATTTTGAATGACTGTTTGATGTCTTTCCATATTTTCCTGTTCTTTTGGTTTTTGTGATTTGTACTTTTGGAGGAGGATGGATGTTGGAGTATAAAATATGCTTTTGTTGGGGTCCTTAATTATTCTACTGTTGCATGCTTGTTGAGATCAAACCACGCTACTGCATATGTTAAGTTATTTTTTTCTTAGAATCACTTTCTTGTATACTTGCAATATGATTTCTGATACTCTTATGCAGACTGGGAAGTTTGTCTCGGAGAATGTTGAGGATCAGACAGAACAGGTATAAGCAGCTCCTGAGTTAGAATTTCTTGTTGTGCACTTCTTTTTCTTTTTATTTTTTCTGTTGAGTTGGTGTTCAGCTCAAGAGGCTAGCTTCAGTGGTTTTAGCAATTTTATTTCTTAGTTTTGTGTACTCTGCATTTTATGATCAGCCTATTTTTATCTGAAGATATGCTGAAATTGTAGCGTGCAGTCTTTTCCACTGATATAATGTTTCCTCTTAGATATCAGTGTGAGCTTGGCGTAAATGTTATTGATTGTGCAATTTCTCTCCTCTTTTATCTCCCTCTTCAAAAATGTTATTCTGGGTTCGATTTAGTTGTATTTATGCCAAATTGCTTCTGCCCTATTTTGTTGATTGGTCTTAGTTTGACTGCAATTGTGCGTAGCTTCTCAGTTTCAAGCTGATAAGCAGATTAATACTGACAGATTGACTTTATGAACTTGACAGTTACTTAAGAATATGGGGGAGATACTGAAAGCTAGTGGTAGCGACTATTCCTTAGTAGTAAAGACAACAATAATGTAGGGTTCTCTTTTTGCCTTGCAATATTTATTTTTTATTGAAGATTGGAAAGAGAATTGACTCTGTCCTGGTTTGTACTTTGTTGTTTTCTGCAGGTTGGCTGACTTGAAAGACTTCAAGAAAGTGAATGATATCTATGCAAAATGTATGTTATGATCGAATTGTTTTGTGCAGATTATTTGTACTGTCATGTTATGGAGCATAAAGGTTTTCCCCTAGTTTGTGTTGCAAATTACCATGTCTACAATACATTGGACCTGCCAGTAACAAGAAAATGAGAATATTGTATATCACTCTGCAAATGTAGAATATGCTTTAGTGAAAAACTTCAATTCCTGGCATGGCAGGTGCTTTCCAAATCCACCCACACTGACTATTAAGTTTTCTACATTTGAATGATAATGCATGTTATTTTTTAACACTATGCAGTACAGACCAAAAATCTGGATCTGTATAATCAGAATATGTAGGTAAGACTTCTACATAGGTTAAGAATTGTCCCTTACAGTTGTAGCAGGATTGATAAACATTCAATACATCTATTGATGATCAACTTAGGATGTTGACTGAAACTGGAATATGTGAATCGCCTTTTGGCTAACCTTGATCATTATGCATATTTTCTTCATTTTTCTGGTAGAGTTTTGGCAAGTCCGAGCTACTCTGTAGCATCAAATTCTTTGCCAATAAGTGCTTACTGGATAACATTTAAGCTTCTGAAGGATCAGTTTATGACATAAGAGCATGTATCTGGAAATTTCCTTATAAAGTATTTTTGTCCCTTGATGAGAAAATGATAATTTGTTATCTGGCATCTGACACCATTGCAGTTTGCAACCTAAGTTAATAATATGGTTTGTGTTACAGACTTCCCTGCACCATTTCCTGCTCGCTCAACATATCAGGTAGCAGCATTGCCATTGGATGCCAAGATTGAAGTCGAGTGCATTGCTGAACTTCCCCAAAAGGTGGAGCCTCAGCCAGTTTCGCTCGCGTGACCTAAGTTAACAATGTGAAGGAATTCATCTGGCACTTTTCAGAAGTTGTTCAAGTTAATAAAAGTGGGAGGGGCCGGCGGCATACATGACAATGGGGTTCTACTCTGTCTTACTTCCCCTTGGATGTCTTTCCCATCATTAGTAAACAACTGGACATGCTTGAGAACATGGGGCAAGAAGCCCCATGGTAGTCATGGAACCAAAAAAATGAACAAACATTGAGGAATTTACAGCTTTCTCTGTAAGTGCCATTATTGGATGAATGTGTAACTTAGTGAAGTTGGAGCCAGAACTTTAAAGCCTTGCATGTTGCAATCTTTTTGTTAACCTCGCGTCTGACGCAGCACCTCTTCTCATCGTGCATAAGAAGGCTCGAGTTTAATACTAATTTAGAGTGCCATCGTGCATGCATTACTCACATGTGATTGTTGGGTTAGGTATAGCTAATAACTTCAGGTTATAGAAGCTGTTTAAAGTTTCCAGTAGTAATCCAAAATGGTTGATAAATGGTACTCAAGAAAGTCACAGGACCCGCTACCACAGCAACTCAATTACAATTACATTATAATTATAATTGCAAAATCATATATTATAATTTATGTTTATCTTTCAGCTTTTTAATTTAGTTCTTAGCTAGTGTTAACAATTTTTTTTCAGAATTTTTAATTTATTTTATTAAATACATGTATTAACTTTTCTACCATAGCCTACACGTCAGAACCACAATCTACAATGGTTATTACTATTATTTTTATATATATAAAAAAATACCTTTGGATAATGAAATAAGGATGGCCTTTCACATCATTTTGAACTCTAAAGGTTCAGTTAGAGGTTTTCTTATATAAATAATTTTTTCTTCCAGGTTTTATATGTCAAAAATCTTCCTCTTTCTTCCCAAAATAAGGAAGAATTTTAACGGTCGATGACACGGGTGTCGGGAGTGGTATAGCCATTAAAATAGTAATGTGAAGTTAAAAATTCAAGAATAAGAATAACATTGAGAGGAGTATATATTTTTATTAAATGTTTTTTTTCAAGTTTTTTTAGCTTTTTTTATGTGCTGCTGTATAATGTTGAACTTCAAGATTTTTTATAGACGAAAATCCTAAATAATTAAAAAATTTAAAATAATACAAGAAAATTTAAATTTAAACAAAAATATTTACCGATTTAACTTATTTTATTCAGTCAACTAATTTTCAATTAGTAGACCGGTTCTTTTGTTTTTCAAAACTAAAATATAGTTTATTTTCAACTTGTTTGGTTGTTAACAAGGAATACCCAATTTTTTTAATTAATTTTTTTTTATATTTATCCTTTAATATTGGATTGGTTGAGAAATAAATTTTATAATTATTTTTATTTGTTTTCTATAAGATTTAAATAAATATCTATTTTAATATTGATACTTGATATCACAAAAATTTATTTTTTAATCATATAATTATTTAAAAATAAAATTTAAAAATAAATTTTTTAAATTAAATAGATCCAAATTACAGGGTGATCGAAATCAATCTAATACTTCATTTTTTATTTTTAAGTCTTTTTCTTTTTTTAAAAAAAATTATAATCATATCAGCTTTTACATTTTTAATTAAAAATTTGAGTAGACAGAGATCCAAAGGTTTTAAGATTTAGCCGCTTTACCATTTTTGATGAAATTACAAAGAATCCTCGCGTTCTTGATATTTTTTTAAAATAGATTCTATCCACAGCAAAGACGAGTTACTGGTTAACTTTGAGAAACTACCTGACATTAGACCTTAACCCTTGCTCAAATGGGAACTTGAAAAAGCAAACCGATTACAAATAGCTAACGACATCTCGAACCCAAAAACTCTCTCTCTCAACTAGTCCTCTTTTTCATTTTCAAAACCCGTAAGATTTCTCCTTCACTTAGAACAACACTATATCTATAGATAATACAGCTTTTTATTATTTCTTTCTTTGCTTTTCTTGTTTGTTGAAGTTTCTTTGCCTTGAACTATCAGCTCATCCTTGTAACATACATATTCTTATTAACCATTCATTTCCTTTTCTTGTTGGGTTTCTGCATCTGGGGGTGGTTTTGCTTGGTGGAAATTTGGGTCCTTTTTATTTTTTTGGCAGGTGCATTGTAGTTGTTCCAAGTTTTTAAATTTGGGTTCTTGTAAATTTTAGTACCTTTTGAATTACAAGTATAAAGCTGATATTTTACCTGGAATTGCAGGTTCTTGTTTACTGGCACCATGGAAGGAATCATTCTTAGAAGGGTTATTCCCTCGGACAATAGTTGTCTTTTCAATGCTGTTGGGTAAAATTTAAACTATGATGCTTCTGGTTTCAGTGTTTTCTTTGTTTCAATTGTATGACTTGGTGGCTAAGTTTCAATCTTTGATGCTGTTTTTTTCCTTGTTTGAAGCTATGTTATGGACCATGACAAAAATAAAGCTCCTGAATTGAG
This sequence comes from Populus alba, assembly GCF_005239225.2. Classification (NCBI taxonomy): domain Eukaryota; kingdom Viridiplantae; phylum Streptophyta; class Magnoliopsida; order Malpighiales; family Salicaceae; genus Populus; species Populus alba. The sequence goes on along the minus strand of NC_133284.1, from coordinate 49,537,367 downwards.
ACAGGTTCTTGCTTCTCATCTTTATTCTAGCTTGGCTTTCAATAAGAAAAAAATGTGTAATTCTTTAACCTTTTGATTTTCTTTATGTGAAATGAGTATAGTTGGAGCAACTTGATCCTTAAAAAGTTTACTTGAATTTCTAAAGCATAAACTTTTGATTTTTGAATTGGAAAAATTGTTTATAATGTTCAATCTGGTAGCAATACTGTATATGAACAAATAATGCGTGTATGGAGCTACGTTGTTGCGCACTCCTAGTTGCATGATTTAGATGTCTAGATTTACACAAGTGTGTTCCATTTTCATTTTTTAATTTTAGTTTCTTGTTTTTGGAGGTAACAATTGTTGTTACCATAATTGGAGATGCCTTTGAATGCTGTATGGACATATTTTGGTGGATTTTGAAGTTGCAAAATTACAAGAGGAATGTAATCAGATAAAATAAGAACATGCTTAGTGGCAGCGAAATAAAAAGAAAAAATTCACCTAGAAGATAATACTCTGCTGGATGGAATACCGCATACTTCATTATGATTGTAGGAATGCAAAATATGTAGATGTTATGGAAGTGGGATTCTGAATCATTCCATTTAAATTGATGCTATCTGTGAGTGGATCTGATTCTAGAACAATATTTTGCATGGAATCATCTCCAGAATTGCTTGTTAGTTTGCCAAGTGTCAGGGCAGATAATAGATTGCCATGGCTTGGCACTGACATTGCTGGAGTTGCTATGTGGTATCCTGAAGTATTGTTGACATCTTGATACTTTTCAAATCATTGATAAAGAAACAACTCATCATTCCATTTCACTTAAATCCCTGCTCTATTGACTTTATGTATTCTTTTTTTTTTCTACCTTGTTTTCTTGATTTTGTTGCAATCAATAAATTTTTAAGGTCATAGCTGCAACAGTGGCAAGCGATCCAGAAAAATATAACGAAGCATTTCTTGGGAAGCCAAATGGCGAATATTGTACTTGGATCATTGACCCTGAGAAGTGGGGAGGTAGGTTGAACTTTTTTCCTTGCCTATTGAAATGGTGCTTTAATGACTAAAGGGCCGGTTACTGAAATGAAGTGAATGACCATCTTAAATATGAGATTGTTGTGTAGAAGGACTATAACAAGCAGCAAGTGTGGAACCCTCTTTCTCTCTCTGGTCAATCAAATTGTGTTCATATTCAATATATGTGACTTATAATTTAGCAGCATCTAGGAGAAGTCAAGGGCCTTTCATCACTCATATTCAACCAAATTGTGTTCACATTCAATATATGTGACTTAACATCTAAAAGAGTTGGTAAAGATAAATTGCCTTTTGCATCGCTGTTTAGCTTTGGGAATCTATTAATATTTGCAACATCACTCTTTATTCTATTGTGCAATAAGTGACCCAAGTATTATCCATTGCTTTATACCAGATTCCTTTACAAAGTAGAGGACATGGATTTTGGAATCTTTACAAAATAAAGCACTTTTCTTTTCTCCAAAGGAAAGCTGTCAATACGTCAATCATGTAATTTGACTTAAATCAAATAATTTTTTTTTAATTTCTCACAATATCATATTTTCAACTTCAAGCATCTATAAAGAATGTAAAAAGCATGTCATTTTCCTTTTTCTGCCTAAGAACGGGGAACCTGTTTTGTGAGGACCTTGTCTATACAAGTTAGTGCTGTAAAGGTGGATGCATAGTTTGCTGTGTTCCTTGGAACACCAATGGAAACACTTCAGGAAATCCTACAAACAAATAACCTATGAGCTGGAAATCTCTGTATAATTTGTTTTTGGTAATAAACAGGGCCAAGGCCCCATAAAATTATATATGTTTCGTATGAGGAGTAGCCACCCTGATCATATCAGCATACTTAATTGGAAGCACACCATGTAAAGGGTTACAAAAATCTTGTCTGTAGTCTTCCGTACGAAATTTGGTATTCTTGTAATAAGCTAGACACTGAATTTGAATCTTAAGCATTACATTTTAGCAGTGAAGGTATCACGCAGTCTAGGATGTTGACGATTGTTAGGTCCTTGGCTTCTATTAAGCATGTCTTTGTAGTCTTTTAATTTGTTTTAATCGGATAGGCACTAAATCCTCTGCTTTTCTCAGGATCGTTATCAACTAAATTCTTTCATGCATTCTTTTTCTTTCACAATCATGCTCTAAACTCTATTTTTTTCAGAATGTTTAATTGCTTGTTGACCTGTTCTGATTAGTTTTGTTGCTTGGTGCTGTCTTGTGAAGGTGCCATTGAGCTTTCAATATTAGCAGATTATTATGGACGTGAAATTGCAGCATATGATATACAGACTCTGCGATGTGATTTGTATGGTCAGGTCAGTGCTATTAATAATTTCTTTTCTTTTTTCTAAATATCACCAACGTGAGCATTACTGAATGGTTGTGAGTTTCTCCCTCTGCCCTATGCTGCTATTTGACAGGAGAGGACATACTCAGAAAGGGCCATGCTGATTTACGATGGACTCCATTATGATGCTTTAGCTGTATGTGTTTTACACTGCCAATCTATTTATTAATTAGCATTTTAGCGTGATTTTATTGTCAAATTGGAGTATTAAAGGATGATAAAAAAAGGAAAATATGTGTGATCTATGGATGTAGAATACAGTCTAAGTCCCTACAAGGAAGATCTTATGGTCAAAACATAGTCCGAAACATTGGAGAGATTGCATTAAGCTATAGGCTGCAGGATTGTTTGGTAGCAAATTCTCACTATTAACTTGCCATGCTGCAATAATAATTTATTTTACATCTCCTGCCATGCTCCATTAACAGGGTTTTGTTTGTTTTTTTTTTTGTGTACCCTACTTATGGGACCTTTCTCTTGGTTACGCATCCAAACAGATGTCTCCATTTGAGGGAGCTCCAGAGGAGTTTGATCAGACCATATTTGCAGTGCAAAACGACAGGACAATAGGGCCAGCTGAGGGGCATGCTCTTAATCTTGTTAAGGAGCAACAAAGGTATTATTTATGTAAACAAAATTGGACAAATACTTGAAGATGGAAAGAAGTTTTCATGTTCTAAATGCGAAATATTTAGCTCATGTATATCCTGTTCTGAATACATAGTGTGACTGGAAGTAGACTACATGAACAGATAAATGCCCTCTAGACAAAATCCAAATAATGCAGAGGCTGGATTTTTTTAGCATCATAGTTCATATCTTCTTGAAAACTTCTTTGCCATTCTAGAACCTTTATGAGTCAGATTTATAAGATGGATTAAGGTTACACTAAATGTTGGTTTTTAATCCCATGCTGCTTTGCATTTCAGGATCATTAGAATCTTTCCTATTCAATGCTCTTGTTTTACTCTCTCTTTTGATTTTATTCTCCATCTAGCAATGATGTATTCTTTTTATTTCTTTTCCCTGTTTTCTCCATTGGTATATGCCAATTGGGAAATCTTGTAATTTTGAAATATTTATTTCATTGTATTACTGGCAGGAGAAGAAGTTACACAGACACTGCCAACTTCACTTTGCGCTGTGGGGTATGCCAAATTGGAGTAATTGGTCAGAAGGTTAGTTCATATTGATGCTACTATTCTTCCTCCATTCTCAGTGCTTATATTGAGCTTTATGCTTATATCGAGCTGGGTGCAATTTTACTCGATTTCTATATTCTCATTCTCATTTTCATTTTCATTTTCATGTTAATATTTAGGAGGCTGTTGAACATGCGCAAGCCACAGGCCATGCGAACTTTCAAGAATATAGATAACAGAAAGCAGAAACTCTTCATTTCTCAAGGTCCTTGGTAACTAGAGGATTGTTATGCTATCCATATGTGATTTTTAAATAACACTATAAAGCTGCTGTATGCTCTTTTGTTGTTCTTGTATGATCATATTGAAACAAAGAAACATTCAATTTCAGCTAATGCATCAATTCGTAACAAAATGTTGTTTAGTTTTCCATGGGATGCAGCGTTGGCTGTTTATGCTACTATTTAATTTGGTTAGAATCGCTTGGCACCAACTTGACTGTATATGCTTTTAGATTATTGTGGCATTTGCTGTGGTTGTAGTTGCAAGCCCTAAAGCTCTGAAAAAGCCGAAAGCATTATTTTGCCAAACGGGCACTTACTTTCAGCTTTTTGCATCTAATCCAATTGTAGTTGATTCTTCGCGGAGAACAATAACAGTTACTGGTTTGGTTTCAATTTCAAGCTGCTGTGAATTATTTTTATTGGGGCCGACATTTTGTCTTGCTACTTTATGCCAGCAATTTTGACCGTTACGCACTGTTATATCAATCCTTTTGCTTTTATTTCCACCATTTCATTGATTGTTGATAAATGTCTCTGAAAAATGTCAAGCACCATAGCAGCTAAATTATTTGACAAAGGAAGTAGCATGGATGCGTTCTTATCTGGAGATTACACAGATATAATAATGATAATATACCAGATAACTACGCCTAGAATTGTGTTTGACCTTGAAAGGTGCTGCAACTTGTACACAGATTCTTCCCGAAATCATTTTTTGAGAAGTCCCATCAATCGAAATCAGTTGATTCATCTACAAATCCAATGGTTAAGATGATTGCCGAAAAGATGAGAATCACCACATGAAGAGAGTTAGCCTGTGAGCCAACCATTATGGAAACATGATATGGTCTTATCTTCATCTCCCTTGACCATTTCTTCCTTTGTTTTGGCGTTTAAATTATAATTTAACAAGATTGAATTAACATGTGGTTGAAGTTTGAACGATTTGGTCGAGGTTTTGCCATGACCTCTTTTATATTTGAATGTAAAACTATTTTCTTTCAGTGGTTGAATGACAATGACAGAGCACATGAAATGTTTAAAGGGTTACTATAAATGCCGGCCATGCAAGTTGTCGATTAGCAACCTCTGATCAATTTTGATCCAAACAGGTAAATGCCGGCCATGCAAGTTGTTGACTAGCAACTCTCTCTGATCAATTTTGATCCAAACAAATTAAAGACTAAGTACTAGATACTGTTTTGAGATTGGAGACATAAAAATATTGGAAACAAAGAATATATTTTATAAAATTTATTTCTGTTCATAATTGTTTCTCTAAATATTACACTTTTAAAGATAGCATGTTGGCATTTCTAAAGTCCCCATCTATCCCTTGATAATTTGAAGGCCTGTGCCTCAAACACTTGCCAGCAAGCTACAGGCAGGGGCCTGTAGCAATGTCATATATCAACATTTGTGGATTAAAATCACTCAATATTGTGAAACAAAATTGGAAAAAGATGTTAAATAAAGAATTAAAAAGAAAAAGGAACGATCTTTTAACTATAAAACCAAATATTGGTTTCTGTATGTACAGAAATGAACAAAATGTATAGGGCTAGAGCTAGCTTAATTAATACATTGGCTAGGTAAGACTACACATCTTTCCCTACAAAACAAAACCATGTACGACAAGAAGACATAAATGGATCTTCATGATCCCATCCTTCGTCAAAACCAGCTCATGATCATTCAGGTATACTCTGTAGATTAGGCCTCCAAGACAGCTGATCGTGTGCCTCGTAAGATCTATCGTTGCTACTGCCATTCATCAACATGGACAAGATTTGTTGCACTGAGAGTTCCTTTACTTCAACCTTGCCTATCAACTCCTCGAGTTGTTTCTTCGTAATCTTGATCTTCACTTTTGTAGTTGATGTTGTTGTTGTTGTTGTTGGAGAGCAGGATGTGAAATCTCTCGTGTTATTATCTCCAAGAAGCCCTTCCTCTTCTATGTTGTTCATGACTTTCTCTTGCATGTCAAACCCTGAAAAATCCTGTGATTCATGCCTTAAACAATTTCCCATCTTTCTCTATATCTTGAGGATGTGATAGTGTAGAGAGAGCAAGTTTTGGGCAAGAAGAGGAGAGGGATGTTATATAGGGAGAGGGCGCATGGTAGAAGGGGATGAGGAAGAAAGGTCAGACCTAATTTGTTGCCACGTAAGATGACATGTTTGGTGACCTGGCAAGTGATTGGTGTTGACTTAATTGCCACTATGCATGTGAGTAATCCTATCCACCATGAAGTTGATGCTGGTGGGTAGCCATTGCCGGTGCTTCCATGGCTTGGCTCAAGTGCTCAACTAGTTTAGGGGTGTTTGGAAAATGAGTTTTAATTTATTTTTTTTATTATTAAAATTTGAATTTTTTAAAATTATTTTTAATCATTTTGATATATTGATGTCAAAAATAAATTTTATAGAATAAAATAAAAAATTATTTTTATATTTTTCTGAGCAAAACACATTTTAAAAAATAATCGTTATTATATTTTCTTTGATATTGTATTTTCAACTATATTTAGTTATATTTCATTCTCTAGAGCTTGAGTGCCAACTTGATATTGCATTTTCAACTATATTTAGTTATATTTCAAAAATATATTTATTTTAAAAATACATTAAATTAATATTTTTTTTGTACTTTTCAATAATTTTGATATGCTAAATATCAAAAATAAAAAAAAAATCATAAAAAATATTTTAATATATTTCAAAGAGATAAAGGTAAAACAACATCAAAATAATATTTTTTTCAAAGTGCTTATTTGAAAAAAAATTAAAATCTTAGAGTCTATTTGGAAGAGTTGTAAAGATTACTTTTCAAAATATTTTTTATTTTTAAAATTAGCATATCAAAACAATACAAAAGCATAAAAAAATTTAATTTAAAACAAAATCAATTCAATTTTTTTTTTAAAAGAAAAAAAACCAGGGCAACTAGTGCCCCAAACATGTCCTTAATAATTTTGGTTTGAATGATGTTTCTCATGTAATGATAAGACCATCCGGCTAACGGATAGAGCTAAGCCCACCACCAAGCCGAAGCTAAAAGCGGCTCTTTAGTTGGATTAGGTGTGAACACGGTTTGATATAGAATCTTTAGGTTTAAAGGCACAAGTGTGAACACAATCAAGGGAAAGGAATCTATCACCTTGATGCCTTAGCCACTACATGATCGCGTGTGGCTCCTAACGTTTTCTATCATATGACTATTTACCCAAAATTTAGTTAAATTAAGTACTTTATGTTCATAATTATGACAATTAAGCTTTTAATTAATTTATTCCCTTCACACCAACCAAGATGACCTGTCCCTTTTTCTTAGATTTGAAAATAAAAATGAAAACAACACCTCTTATGGGTATTCAAAACTCTAAATATATTAATAAGAGAAAAATAATTTAATTTGTGATATTCTAAATTTATTCTCTAAATATTACTAGTCCTACAAATTTGAGAATCATTGGAGGTTTATATAGTTATTAATTTCAGAACCTGTAAAATTAATCGAGGTATACACAAGCTAATCTGAACATCCATGTTAATAATAAAAAAAATCATAATATATCATCTTAGAAAATAAAAATAGTAATATATACATTTGATTAGTGACAAGTCCACTTTCTAATTTATACTTCATTGTTTGATATACATGTGAGATGGAAAGAAAAATAGTTTTGTTCAATTAAATAAATAGATTTGGTATCTCATCTTTGTATTTTTCCTAGCCAAATTCTTTTTTATTATATTTCATCATGTTTTTCCTAGCCACAATACGAAAGGTTATTAAAAAAAAAAGCAAGAATTTATGTAATTTTAAAAATTTAAAATTTTTAATTTAAAATAAATATTTTACATGATAATCAAACAATTATAAATTATTTTTATATATATATAAAATAATATAATCCTTTGTATATTTTAAACTGAAATTATTTTAAATTAAAAAATATATTAAAATATAATATAAATTATATCTTTTAACTCCAATTTTATTAGATATCGTTCAAGATATACAACTTATTTCTATTGATGTTTTGAGATAAAATTTTCAAGAAATTGGATCCAAAAAAGTTGATTCGACACAACCATCTACTAGCTTCAAGTATTAATTTGATTCACAAATAGAAAAAACTAGAAATCGAATCATTCCACACGTCTAATAGAAGTGGAAGTGTTTAGTAACGTAAAAGTGATAGTACAAAAAAGGTTAATTACATGGATGATGAGGTGATTGATCGAAGGAGGTGGTGGGTCCGGCACTTGACACCGTTTTCACTAACTTGTCGATGGTTGGTGGCTCTAAATTGACACTTTCCTTTACAACCAAACATAATCCGATGCTACGATCCACCAACAGGCAAATCTAACCAGAAAAACCCCACCAAAAATGGATGCTTAGCTCTAGCTGACTTCACCCACCACCTACTTAAACATGTGGCATCCCAAGTTCCCAACCCTCATTGCTTCTTCTTGTTTTTTTTTTTTTTTTTTTTTGCTAGAAACCATCAGCTTTAACTAAAAAAACTACCCTCCTTTCTTTTTTTCCGTCCCTTTTTTTTTCAATTTTTGTCTTCAAAATTTGTTTTTCAATTGATTCTTTTTATAGCCCGATGATGGTTTGAAATTTTGATAATAAAAACCAAATTAAAAGTGAGAGGAGTGAAATGTAAAACATGAAGAAAATATATGGTTAATTTCAAAGTTTTAGAATTTTTAATATTTTAGTCTAAAAGTTTATTTTACTCATTCTCAACTCCGGGTTAGACATATGAAAGAGACTCATTGAAAAACAATAAAAAAAGAGAAAGTTATCGGTTTGACTATTTTTTGACGATGAGAGTTGTTGTTCTTTGTCTAAACAAGTTTTATTTAATGATGAGTTATCAAATAGTGGTGATTTTTTCTTTAACAATGCTTGAAAAGTAGATTGTATTCAATTAAGATTTTCTTGATTAGTTTGATTTTTATTGTTTTCATTATTTTGGGGTGTTTTAGAGTTAATTGATGGTTTAGGGATGTTTTTATTGTGTTTTCTAGGTGAAAATGACTTAAAAATAGATTTCTAAACAAAGAAAAACCCATTTGTTTTTGTTATTTTAGGGTGTTTTAGAGTTAATAGAATAGTAGTATTAGACAATAATGATATTAGAATTTATTGGGTAATCAATCACGGGGTGATGACTAATATTACTAAATGTGTTATGTTTTGGGTTGCTTCGAAGCATAATTTGTAGGTTGTTTTAACAATATATTATATGAGTAGAGAGCTATTAGGGGAACAACAATGGAATGCATTTCAAATGTTTTTTTGGACAACATATGCATGGAAACTCTAAGGATTGTAATGATAGTAAAACGGGCTACAATAAATAATTGGTTTGTATAATGTGGTGTAGTTGAATGAAGGCGGTTTTAATATGTATTCATGAAGAAAATGGTGGTTGTTTGATGATGTAAAAGGGCATAAGTATATAACGATTCGAGTACAACATGATAAGAGATTTGAGAATTGTCTTGGTGACCCAATGGAACAAGAACATGGACATCTATGCTTGTAAATTTCAAGCAATATGATGGTCAATCCGATGGACAAATAAGTGTATTGATGCATGTTAAGATATGCATACATAAAAGTTTGTTGTAAGATGAACGACTAATAATATGTTGGCTCAAACCAAATCAAGTTAAATCAATGTTAAAGATTCATTATGGAAAATAGAAATCAATAAATCATTAATTATACTTATTTAAAATTGTAGGGCGATACTAGTAAAGGATTTGATTCCTTAAGGAACATGTAGAGCAAAGAGTACAAATGATAATTTGCCTTTGATAAATTAATAGCATAGGGTAGGATAAGTGGAATAGGCCTTTACCATTAATAAAACCTTATGGTGAGCTTCGATAGATAAAGTTTCCAAGATGGATTTATGAACAAGATATAACTTTTAGATGAGAAGATCAAGCTTGGAATTACCTTGACGAGGTGACTATACAATACTCAAAATAAGTACAGATTATGACAATTGTAAAGGTCTGGCCCAACATGTTGTATATAATCTGCTTTAGGCTTTCCAGCCCACCCAGTCCCAGGCCTTCCACCCAGGTTCCCCTCATGATTTTTTTCTTGGTAGCCACACATGGCCCCAAAACGCGTACAACATGTTAGCAACCAGCACCACTAATAAGGTTCTGGCTCTGGACACTCGCTTCCGATGTAGGATATCACAATCCCCCCACCTTAAGACGAGCCATCCTCGGCTCTGATACCAAATGTAACGGTCTGGTCCAACATGCTATATATTGTCCGCTTTGGGCCTTCCAATCCACCCAGTCCCAGGGCCTCCACCCAGGTCTCCCCTCGCGGTTTTATTCTTGGCAGCCACGCATGGCCCCAAAACGCGTACAACATGTTAGCAACTAGCACCACTAATAAGGCTCTGGCTCTGGAAGTTCGCTTCCGATGTAAGATATCACAATCCCCCCACCTTAAGACGAGCTATCCTCGGCTCTGATACCAAATGTAACGGCCTGGTCCAACATGCTGTATATTGTCCGTTTTGGGCCTCCCAATCCACCCAGTCCCAGGTTCTCCTCCCAAGTCTCCCCTCACGGTTTTATTCTTGACAGCCACGCATGACCCCAAAACACGTACAACATGTTAGCAACCAGCACCACTAATAAGGCCCTGGCTCTGGATGCTCGCTTCCGATGTAGGATATCACAACAAATGAGTCAATTCTATTATTATCAAAAGAAATTATGGAGGTTTGTTCCATGAAAAATCATATACATATTGTATCTGATATACTTTAATTATGTTGTAACAGATATCTTATTTAAATTTCTATGTTTTTCATGTTTATGATTTGGACTAAAACAAGACTCTAATTTTCTTAGTTACAATATTAGGTGAGTTCTTAGTAGTATATTGTAATTCAAATGAACGATGATTGTAATATGAATAAGTATTTATAATGTTGTTCTTGTAATGAAATGCTCTCTTGATGAAAAGTTAAGTTTAAATTGTTTAAATGTACCCAATGAACTTTAATAGATGTGGACTATTATGAATTGATTGATTGATTGATTGATTGAATGGCTTAAGGCCTAATACCTGGATATGAATTGTTATGTGTGGGATTTAAAACTCTCCTTGATCGTTATGTAGGTTTTTAGAAGAAGAGAAGAATTGTTTGGTTACCTGAATAAAGAAGACTCTGCTGAAATTTTGATAAAAATTAGAAACATCAATCATAATTGTATGATATTTGTAATGTATATGAATGTGTTAAATAACGAATTGAATTAAACCATGAGATTAAAATGATAATATGGATTACTATACTAAATGTTGAAAAAAAAATTCATTTTGTTTTCCTAAGTTAAAGGCTTAAGATATCTTTGCAATGCTAAGATTTTTTTTTTTGGGTGTTATAATCCAAGTTCACGCACATGTCCTGTATTTTTTTTTCTCTCAAGTTTCATCATTCAACATTAAATTTTTGTTGTATTTAAAAAAAAATTCAATTTTTTCATTCAATATCTAGTTGGTTTTGAACTGGTCTTCATACTTTTTATCATATAATTAATTGTTATTAGATCTAGTGGAGTTCTTACTAATTATCCATGTTGTCTTTAGACTCATGCACCTGATCTCTCTCTCTACTTTTATTTTGATCATTATTTTTTCTTTTATTTTTTAGCTTTTATATCCATTAAGTTGACTAGGTCACGTTAGAATAAATTTACATGATTTAATTTGAAATATAATTAGATAAGGAGTTTGGTAAGACGTTTTCAAGTTGACACGCTAAATCAGATTTAACAATAATCTTAAATAGTTCTTCATGGCTTAGATATTGTTTTTTATATTTTAAAAAAAATTAATTCGATTCACAGCATAGCAAGAGAAATAATCTAGTTATAATATATGCCAAGTTCACATAGGTGGTTCCAAGACATTAGATTGTTTCCGTTCAACAACATGATAAGTTGAATTCTAAAGATGCACATTCCACATATCTAGCCCACTTCGCCATTTTAAAAGGGATTTGTTTTATTTTTTGACTTTTTATATTCAAAATTTAGAGTTAGTATTCAAGAAAATTTATGAAATTTATTGAGAAACATCAAACAAATAAAAGATACAGAATTAAGATCACTCAAGAAAAAAAAATTTAATCTTAATTGTTAACTTCAAGGCTTATAAAATTAGTTTAGGTACGTGTAAGTTGGCCCAGACACCTATGTTAATTAAAAAAAAAATTGATTTAATATGTTAAAATCACCACTTTTTTCCAAGTATATATATATAAAGAATCTAATTTCTAAGTATATTAAAGAATCTCGACCACACCGTTCACATCAAGATCGTATAAATCAATGCAATTGGAGCTCACATCATCATTTAATTAACCATATTCAAAATGTGTGGTTGACTAATTATCAAATTAAGTAATTTTGATTATTAAAATGATAAGCTTACAAACTTTGGGAGAATAATATCGGAGACCAAATGAAATTCAAACAAGTTAACTAGACGTACGTGTGCTTGTATAATACGAAAATGATCCAATATAATATAAGGTTTTAAGACTAGCTAGACAATTAATTACTCGATCAATTTTCTTAGTTAAAATCGTGTTGCAGCCTCCAAGATTGTACTAGTAAATAATTCAAGTATCACTGCTTACTTCCTTGCCTTTTGACTTGCAGGGGAATTTGACTCAATTGAGCAAACCTTAACCTACCATGCATGGAAATCATATGTTATATATCCTGCGCAGTCTATGGAGAAATGCATGGACATTGTACGCCATTTGGGATTTTTCTTGGTTTGACTTTGTTTCAGTGGCAGATCGTGTGGTTAATCCTCTCTTGTTTCAAGTGATTATCATGAAAATGTTTAATAAAGTTGAATATTTAGAAGGAAAAGTATAGATGGTTAGGTTTATTTTTTATTTTTTTATTTTATAAAAAAACATATATAGTTTTTGGTTTATTAGGCTTGGTCGAGATTGGAAATATTTGAATCACATGCCTCACCAACTTGATTTTTGCTAAATCAAAGCCTTCATGAATTCAATATTAATTAGTCAACAAGTATGCTAGCTGTGTGTAAAGTCACGATAATCTTTTGATTGACAATAACCTATCTTGTTTTTCTAGGAAAAAATCTTTCACGTTTGATCATCTATAAAAATAATTTTCACTAGTTTCAAGAGTGTGGCCACGACCATATTTATTTATTTATTTATTAGTATTAAAAGATAATTTAAATTATATTACAAGATAATTTAAATTTTTAAATTAAAATAATTCTTTAATATAATATTAAATTCTCAATGATAAAATAATTACAAGTTTTATAATTTTTATTTTTTTATAATTAATATCAGATATGTGTTCACGAAGTTAAATATTCTCAGAAAGATCAAAATTCTCTCGATAAAAATCATGACTTTTGCAATGTATGTAATATGTTGTTCGAAATTGAAAATTAAACCATTGATTAGTCCTTTTCTCTTGTTTATTAATCATATCTCAGATTGTCAGGCGGGATAATGGATCTGTTCGAAACAAAGAATTCAATATACACCTGCCACAGCCTAAGCGAATAACTTTCTTGCACCTTTGAGCTGATTTGGAATGGGATTGAGTTCTCACATCATCAATAACGTTAGTTTAATATGATATATATTATCTATCGGATAGTTATATATGGTATTATTATATTTATATAAATATATATATTTATTATTAATAAAGATTTAATTCATCTTAAATATCATATAAATATAATATAATTAAAAAATAATCATTATTTCAAAAAAAGCTAAATAAGTCAAAAAATCACAAAAAAAAGTATTAATCAAAAAATATTTTCAAAAATACATATAAAAATTAGTAATTAAAAAAAATGAGATCAGGGATAGGGGTTGTGAGCTTAGCAAACCATATCTCATGCGTAGCTCGTAAAAAAAGGTCTGCACATGAGCTTTTATCTTTTTTCCTGAGTTAGTGGAGTTGTTCGCCCCATTATTTGTAAAAACAATGAGACCATGTGTCACTAGGCATGTGTTGTCTGTCATGACCAACAACACGTCGTCTATAATTACTTAGAATTTGGCTATTATGATGATTGAAAATTTATTTTTTTTCAACCCATTTTGATCCAAAATATCGAGGAAACACCCTTAGAACCTTATTTAACTAATTTATGACCTCTAAAAACTAAAACAAAACAAAAACAAAGTAAAATGCCTTAACTCATAATCAATCCGACACAAAAAAAAAAATCTTTAAAAGCTTAGTTCTGTTTATTTAGGTGTTTTCAAGGCAAGAAAAAACTTAAACTTAACTTCCCTCATTTTATGGAACCATTTGACACAAAAATTAATTGTTTTAGTGTCTGTAATTGTCATCAATAACAATTTGCTCTCTCTATGTCAAAATTTGATGATTCTCTCTCTCATCCAGTAAAAAAAGAACTAAAAAAAGAAAAATAAAATATAGTATCAAAATGTAATACTTAAAAAATTATAAGGATCGATTACCTTATAGCTTAAAAAGATAAGCGACTAAATGGACATTTCAAACAAATTACAAAGCCATCATTTATGCTACCCTTGTTTTTCACTTAAGCTCTTTTTTTCAATTAAACCCTCAACACCCCCCTTCCCCCCAAAATAAATAAATAAATGTAATTGGCATTCAATTTGGGCTGAAAAGGGCTTAATTGTAAAAACTAAAAGTACGAGGATTAAATTAAAAAATTTAAAAATACCATTACTGAAATCCACAATAAAATGTGAGGGTGAACATTAAATTGGCTACAGTAAAATATCACAAATGAAAAACGCGAGCGTAATTTTAATTTTAACTTTTCACAATATGTTGCATGTATGAGGTCTCATATGTTGATGCATTTCTAATGTATGAGGTCTAATATGCCAATTAGATCAACTTAACTGAAGAGATGCAATGTTCATGTAGATCATATCATCATATCCCAAATGCTTTGTTGCTTAATTATCAAAATAATTCTGGTTATTAAAATGATAGAAAGCTTATAAACTTGGGAGAATATTAACATTTCTTCAACACAAATTAACCATGCGGGTGATCGTAAATTAACACGACAACTACACAATAGAATATGGTTTTAAAAATATTTTGATTGGTGCCACGACCTCCAAGAAGTCGTAGCTACAAAACACTTTTAAAATAGTATTGCTACTTTCTTAAGCCTTTTGACCAGAATAGGCATGCAGCTGACTCAATTGAGCAACCTACCTACCATACAACGCAAATCAAATGTTATATATCCTTCAGCCATTAGAGAGACGCATGGACATTATTTTAACATTTGGGATTTTCTTGGTTTGACTGTGTTTCATTGGCTGTTATGGTAAGTAACCCACTATTGTCTCAAGTCACCGTCATACCCTTTGTACCAAACCATTGCTGAAGCATTTTTGGTTTATTAGACTTGATCTTTGCCTCAATCAAATATTTTGAGAGTGAACAGAGAGAGATTGACTGTTTTAGTCATAGCTGCCACATCTATAATGTGAAAGTATTACAGTACGAGCGCTTCGGCCTCGTATGTTGATACATCTCTATTGGACACCGCCCATAAAACATGTACATCAACTTCAGTAAACAAAAAAATTGACTTGACCAAGAACCCACGTTTGTGCGAATTCCTGTGTAGGTTACGAGGCTGTGCTGCCTCTCTAAAGAGCAAATATCAAACCATCCTTGTAGTTCGCAGAGACTCTGCAATGAATGGTAGAAAGCCCACTTGTTCCAAGCCTCTGTGGAGCTCGGAGCTCAGAAAGCTCATCCATTGGCTAGCAATCATCATCCAAGACTCTGCAATGCTGTATCGTCTCTATCAGCCATCATCTGGCTGGGGGAATAGCAGCTTCAGACGAAAGGCATCAACTCCATTCAAGTAATAGTGAAAGAGTCGTTTTGCTCTAATAAAACCAAGACGGCCATATAGTGCAAGTGCTCCTTTATTTGTAACTTCTGCTTCCAATGTTACCTTCGAATAGGAAAGAGAAAAACACAACACAATAAAAGATCAACAACTAGCATTTCATCTTCCCTATAGTAAAGAAAGTGATATGATTGAATACACAAATATAAAGTTGGGATATGCTAAATCATAAGCAAAGAGGGGGAAATGTAGTTAGTTATTTAATGGACCATATTCTTTAATGTTGCCATTCTTGTGTTCCAGAGTGGACCACTTATCACCAGTTAAGGTGGAAAACCAGTCAAATAATCATGCAGTTCATTTGAGCTGTTCTGATATCCTACATTCAAAGTAAATGAAAAAAGTCATAGCAGTTTATACCGATTCTATATTCTCTCCCACCTTTTCATTCTATGTTCTTTGCCTGATATGAGAAATGAGAGCAAATTCATGCATCAAGGTGAAATAACTAGAAATAGAATTAACGCATCATTCAAAAACACAAGGAATATCAGCAAAGCCAAGGCCTCACAAATTATTGGCTTCTTGGGACAATATTTAAGTTCGTTCAGAACTATGATACTGCAGCAAAGCATGGAGTTGCGTTTACATTGAATGAAACCATATTCCTTTCTCAGCAGTACATTTCCATTGATCTCGTTTTTTTTTTTTTCCATGGAATCATTCTTTTAATTTTTTTTCTCACAATTTCAACCTCGAGATAATGAAATGAAAATTTCTGGGACAGTTCAATTTAACCATATCAATATATCAGCTACAAGTCCTAAATTGGTCATGTAGGTGCAATCAGTCAATGCAAGTCAAAATCATCACACATGAAGTGTAATGTTTTGGACTTCTAGCAGGGAGCATAACCTGGCAGCACATTAACAACATAATTCATTGTTTGCATGGACTACTATCCATGTGCAGGGATACCTCCAAAGGACTGGCTCACTAAGAGGAGAGATGGAATTGAAAAAACACATGAAGCATGAAGTGTCTATGAGACATGGTGTTACTACAGAGTAATGCACAAACACCAAGAAATTTCAGAAGAAAAGGTTTTTGGAGGTGTGAATAAAAGATACAGCATCACCATTTACACACATGCCAAGTTGCCAGTCAAACTCGAGAGGAAAGCTTATTTTTCCCTTTGGTAGATCAAAGGGCACAATGGAGTAGAAAGGAAAACTATTTCTACTCTCCTATAATTGGCAGTGAAGGTAACCACTTAAGCAGTTTCATAATTCTCCTTTGTTTCCCATGCTGTTTCAAGCCCCAAACAGAGCTCCAACGTTTGATGGTAATCCTTAGGATGTGTAGTTATTTCTACTCTCCTATATGCTCATTTGGCACCATGGAAAGTACAAATAAAGCTTGAGGATAAAAAATCCATACTTCCTTTGATATATAGTTGTATGAATAATGCTACATTTAGATGAGTACAAACCAAAAGGTACAACAACTAAAACTCGACAAACCTCTTCGCATCCCGATTCCATCATCACTTGAATAGATCTGGTAACAAGTTCAGTAGCTGCAGTATGGAGAGAATTTCACTGGAAATTACAACGTACCTTTGTAAATGCCATCCCAAGTGTAGGAAAACAAAGAATGGACCTTGAGTTCAAATCAAATGCAGCCAGTTTATTATACACATAATCATTCCAAACATCCATATTTCTACCATTAATGTTATCAATGCATGTCCAATTTCTTGAAAACCCTCACCCCCTTTCCTTCCTTGTTTCCAATAGATCTATAGTACATTAAAAACCAATCCAAGATTCACATATATAATCCAACACAACCTAAAACTGTGCACAAAATCCCAATATGAAAAAAAAAAAAAAAAAAAAAAAAGCCATTACCAATGCCTCTTCCTCGATAAGGTTTGATGACAACTAACATAGCAATGTAACCTCTAAAAGTTGAATTCCAATGATCCCCCATCTTACAAACAACAGTCCCTACACATTTGCCTTTGTGAAACGCCTGAAATTGAAAACCCACCAACAAAAACACAGTTACAACACCAAAAAAATAAAGCCCAACAACATAAAAGAAGAAAAGAATCACACTTACCAAGAAAGAAAGTTGTGGCCAAAGATAAACAAAGTAACGGTAGGTAAATATGGAGTAAGGCTCACTAAGTTCTTGATCGACAAGATTCATGATTAATGGTAGGTGATGCTCACCACCATAGCTAACGTATTCAATCTCTGATGCATCGAATTCTTCTTTTTTCTCTCTTTCTTGAACTTCGTCCATTGTTGTTATTCTGTTTCTTGACGACTATAACCGAAGGGTTCTACTTCTTGTTTGAAAATGTAGCAGCTTCCTTATAAAAAGATTCCCTTCGGCCCTTTCTACTTCTTTAGCTGGGCTCCATTGGGTAGCTTTGTGTTGGGCTTACGAGCATTATCCATTTCTGGATTTCGTGCTAGTTTATTAGTTTTTTTTATATTCCAGATTTGCATTTCTTCCTAGTAAAAGTTCAAGTTATTATATCTATTAATATTTATAGTATAGAAGAGAAATAGATATATATAAAAAAAGAAAAGAAATTCAATTCTATAAAAAATGATAATATTATTTTAAAAAATTCCCTCTTTCATATTTATCTATTATTCTTATATTTTTTTATGTGGTAAATATTATGATTATAAATTCAACATCATATAATTTCTTATTTAAGACTCAAAATAAATTTAGTCTCAGATAATAAAACTGGTTTGAAATAAATTAATATTGCAACCAGCAAAATAAATATATAAACTAACCAAAGCAATTAGATAAAATCACATGAATATGCTGCGCCAAAAAAAGGCACTATTAGTTCCACCAAGCAAGACCTGCTATTGATTTTTATAATAATTCAGTTTAATCTTTACACTGTAAATTTGGAATGAGATTTAAAAATCAATTACAAAAGTTAAAATCTTATAAATATATGAATTCAAATATGAAAGAATTGCTTAAATTTTGATTAAAAAAATAATTATTTTTTAAATAAAAACTTAAAAAATTAGAAAATAATGTTTTTTAAAAGAAACATTTGTAAAAAATAGAATATAGAAAAGAAGAACACAAAAAATGTTGCTAGAGGTAAAATTAAGAAGTTATAGCTTTTTGGGTCAAATTCAACCAAGGTGAGAATTGGTAGGAAGGGGAGGAGTTTTGAGATTTCGTATGAAAATTTTAAGTGATTTAGAAGTAGATGAAAGCTACTAACAAAGAAAAACAAGATAACTTGATGTTATGAGAATTGCTTATATCGGTTTTGTAGGTATAAGGGATGAAAAGGAGCTATAGGTCGCACGTATTGCCTATGATGTGTTTTTTTAGGATAGTTGTGAAATGTAGGAAATTATAGACACAAAAATGTGTATGTATTTTTAAAGTGGTTTTAAACCATCTTTAAAAAAAAATAGAGAGAGAGAAAGAGAGAGAGAAGAAGAAGAAAGACAAAAATTAGAGTAAATGGCCTTAGGATGTCATATTTAAGAGAGTTATCATGCTTACGGCGGTAGGATTAACTATCTTGAGAAAAAAAAAAAAGGAATGATGATAATTGGAGATCCATTTAATCCATTGATGAAAAACTAGGTAGATTCATTTCCTAAATTCCTGAGAGAATTTGGGCCTGAAAATGGTAAAATTTGGGGAGGGTTTCTTCATAAAAATTGTAGTCTAGAGTGTTAGCTTTCCTATAAAAATTAGAGTAAATGGCCTAGGGTGTTTTTAGTCTCTAAATGGAATTCTAGAGCTTCAATTCAGGTGGGGCCAAATTTTAGTGAAATTTAACATCTTTAAGTAAAACTTTCATGTATAAGGTTGCCCAAAGTTCTGTTATTCATCTATTTTAAAATTAGTTAGAAGTTAGGTAGTGAAATCTGTCTTATTACAAACAACTTGTTTACTCAATGGTATTTTGCTCATATATAGAGTTCTATAACTTCAATTGAGGCAAGACTAACGCTAAATGTTAGCTAACTTATTCCTCTGCAACGTTTATACAAAACATTACAACAATTTCTACCATCTTCAATGTCTGACGATGGTATTAATTGTGATAACCAAATTGTCCTATTACGAACAGCTTGACCTTTTAATGGTACTTTGCCCATATATAGAGTTCTATAACTCTAATTGAAGCAAGACCAGTGCCAAATGTTAGCTAACTTATTCCTCTGCAACGTTTATATAAGACATTATAGCAATTTCTATTATCTTTTATGTCTAATGATGGTATTAATTCTAATAACCAAATTGTCCTGTTACGAACAATTTGACCTCTTAATGGTATTTTGCCCATATCTAAAGTTATATAACTCCAATTAAGACAAGACCAGTGTCAACTTTTATCTAACTCAATTCTCTACAACTTTTATAAAAAAAAGTTACAGCAATTGTTGTAACCCATTTTTGGATCCCCACAAAAAAATAAAAAAATATAATAAATAAATAGCCGAAGAAGGTTAGAAAAATAACAGGAGGCATAAGCGCTCAGAAAATGGTCGAAAGATTGGTCAAGGAGGTTAAAAAATACAAAGATTGGATTTTTTACAGTATATTCTTGAAGGATGAGAGCCCTATTGAGAAGGAAAATTTGAATTTTTGAGGAGAAAAGCCCAAGTTTGGATGTTTATGGACTTAATTGGATTTTATTTGAATTTATAAAGGATTGGAGTGCAAGAAAAAAATTGATTTTTAAGTCAATTTGGGCTTTAATTGGAAGAAATTTAAGTTCTGGGGCCAAAATATATTTTTTTGGAATTTATTAGGCCAAATCAGGGGCTTAATTGCATAAATATTGAAGTTGAATGGCCAATTAGGGGCTTAATTGTGAAAATCCGAAACCAAGGACCAAGGTGAAAAACGCGGCCAACTATAGGGGCGAGGACCGAAATTGGCAGGGACGCAATTAAAAGAATCAAAAGATAATTGAGGGCTGAGTTGAAATTTTGCGTATTCTGGCGCCTTTTTTAAATGAAACGGCGCGTTTTCCCCAAAACGACGCCGTTTCATATATAAAAAAAAAAGGGACCGAACGGTGCCGTTTTGAACGGCACTGTTCCCCTTTCTTCTTCCTCCCCGAACGTGCAGCAGCATGGACGAAACCTTTGTTTAATCAGCCGATGCCCCTCTCTCCTCGCGTGCGTTGACAGAATCCGGAGCCCATACACCTCGGACGACGCGAAGCCAGGAGGGCCACGCCTTGATCAACCACGCTCGCCGACCGGCGTTGTGCTGCTCCCCACGTTGCCCAGCTCAACCCACGTCATTCTGCTCCCCACGCTGCCCATGCAGCCCCGCTCCCTTTGCTCGCCTATAAAAGAAAGGTGAAGACTGGAAGCAAGGGAGGAAAAGAGAAGAAGAAAACGAGGGAGACCGAGACCAAGAGAGAGAGAGAAACTGGAAGAGAGAGAGACGACGTAAACAGTGGAACTAAACACCTAAAACTCGAAGAAACAGCACTGGGAGGAGGGGAAGAAGACTGAAGCCGTGGGAAAGCTTAGCGGAAAGGAAGACCAAGCACGACCCGAGAGGCACCGAACTGTTGGGAACCGTCGTTTTGAGCCGCCGACCTCCGCTGCAGCGCCGTCAACCCGGACGTTCGACCAGCAGCATCACCTCTGCCGTGCCAGGTATTCTTCTTCCCCCTGCGTTTTCTTTTGTTTAGATTTGTTATCCTCCTGCATGCAGAATCGTTCTGCATGCAGGAGGTAGGGGAAGGGAATTATTTTCCCTTCCCCGTTGGTTTTTTACACTGGGCCGGGTTTCCGGCCCAGTTTTGTTATTATTTATTTTGGGCCAGACCGAGTCTGGCCCAGTCTAAAAAGATTTTTTCGTGTTGGGCCGAGATTGGCCCAACCTCCTTGCGGGCCGAGTTCGGCCCAATCTTTTTTTTGTTGGGCCGAGATCGGCCCAACCTCCTTGCGGGCCGAGATCGGCCCAGCCTTTTGTTGGGCCGGGATCGGTCCAGCCTCCTTGCGGGCCAAGATCGGCCCAATCCTGTTTCGGGCTGATGTTGGGCCCGATTCCAGCTGGGTTGGGTTCGGCCCATTCATTTGGGCCGGCCCAACCCGAATTTTTAATATATATATATATATATATATATATATATATATATATATATATATATATATTATGAATTATAGTATATTGTAATATATATGTGTGTATATTGTGTATTTTTTTGTTTTTACTAAAACAAAATATTTTAAAAAAAATCTTAAAAAAAATATTGTTGATTTCCCTGAATATTTTTTGTCAAAATGGGTTAATGTTGGTTGGTATTTTTATACTGTAAAGATACAAAACCAGTGTTAAAAATACCCGGTTTTCGTAAAAATATCAAAGATTTTCCGAATAAAAAATGTTTTTGCTTTCAAAAAAATTTATAAAAAATACCTAAAAATGTTGTTGATTTTTCTGCATATTTTTATTAAAGTGGAATAATATTGGGTTGTATTTTTATACCGTAAGGATACAAGCTCAGTATTTAAATACCCGATCTACGTCAAAGCATAAAAAAATAATAATAATAATAATATTTTCAAAAATTGTTTTGTTTTAAAATACGGCTTAGTCTCTCCAATATATATAGATATAAATACTATAACATCATATTTTTTTTACACAACAAAGAAAATTTTCAAAACAATATATGTATTAGCATGCATTTTGGCTTTAATAACCAGTTTATTTAAGCCATGAGAACTAGGCCAATATTTCAAAAATTCTAAAAAAATCTTTTTGTTTTCTTTTTAGTATTTGGGATTACGAATATATACGTAAAACGTATTCCTAAATATTATTATTTTGGTATAGACGTTAGAACGGTTAAGATTTTACCCGATAAGATAAAAGACCTTCTTACTGAGGAGGATTTTTCTTGAACCATAGACAGACCAACAACTAGAATGTACAATAACACCTTAGTTTTTATCAGACAATAAAACAATGCAGCTTACCTTAGGTAAGGCGTATTTGGGGTGTTAATACCTTCCCTTTACGCAACCAGTCCCCGTACCCAATCTCTGAGACCAGTTAGGGTTCCTAGTGACCAAAATACTAGGTGGCGACTCCCATTCCATTTTTTACCAATAAAAAATAATATTTTCTCGTATCCCCATATATATATATTACTTGTAGATTTAAAAATGAAAAAAAACTTAGTTTTTCGCCGCGACGCCGCACACGTACGACAACAATTATCAACTTCTATATCTAGCAATAGTTTTAATTCTGATAACCAAATTGTCCTCTTACAAACAGCTTGACCTCTTAACGGTATTTTGCCCATATATAGAGTTCTATAACTCCAATTGAGGCAAGAATAGTGCCAAATGTTAGCTAACTCATTTCCTATACAACATTTATATAAAACCTTACTACAATTTCTACCATTTTCTATGTCTAATGATAGTTTTAATTCTGATAACCAAATTGTTCTGTTATGAACAATTTGACCTCTTAATGATACTTTTCCCATATATAGAGTTATATAACTCCAATTGAGGCAAGACCAATGCCAAATGTTAGCTAAATCATTCATTTATAACTTTTATATAAAATGTTGCAACAATTTCTATCATTTTCTATGTCTAACGATGATTTTAATTTTGATAACCAAAATATCATGTTACGAATAGCTTGACCTTTTAATGGTATGTTGCCCATATATAGAGTTCTATATAACTCCAATTGAGACAAGACTAGTGCTAAATGTTAGCTAATTCATTCCTTTACTACTTTTATATAAAACATTACAACAACTTCTATCATCTTCTATGTCAAATATGTGTTAGGATTTCCATTACCAAACTACCCAAACTTGAATTCATGGACACTAATCAAACATTTTCTATGCATCTTTTTAACATCATAGGATTCCATTACGTATAAACTCTATTAGGAACTAGCAATTAAAGTTCCTTCCTTATCAAGACATCAAATCTTTCTTTTTCTTCTTTTGATTTTTATGATAACATGATTCACACAACTTAAATCACCAACACAAAGCATATAAGTGCAAATCAAGAGATATGAAAAGAAGTTAAAAATAATTTAACTTTTTGCACATTTCATCAATCCTTATCATTGAACATAGAACATCATTATATTTGTATAATATCATTGAAGACTCCCCCTCCCTTCATATTTGTTTTCTTTTGGCCGAATGGTGGGGGTTTCCTAACAACTCTCACATTCATCAATCCTAGTTAAAAAAATGTTTTCCTAGACTATTTATGCTCGAGAATATGTATTTGCATTGATTTTTTATTTACCCTAATTTAATTCAAGAATCCTAAATCACTTAATTTGGGGCTTTCTTCTCATACAACTTAACACCTCATATAACAAGTTTGAAGGGTAAAGGGTTACTCTTACCTCCCGAATTTGGAAGAATTTTGAGGGAGTACTTGGATGATTTTCTCGTCCTCCCTTGCGGTTTTTTTTTCATCCAGTTCTCTCTCTTTTTCAATATTAATAAGCAAATCATTTTAAATTTTTTATCTACTATGCTAATACATAATTATTTATAAATTAATCAATAATATCATAATAAAAGGCTTATGTTTCTTGAAAAAAATGAAATAATTAAAAATCACTTAAATATTATGTTAATTAATTGATTGAAAGAAATGTTTTTATCAAAAAAAAAAAATCTAATATAGAGGTCATACAAGCCTTCAAAGATAATATACAACGTACATGTATAATACAAATTAATAAATTCTAAGTAGTACAATTTAATGCTCGTTTAAGGATAAAATTTTGCTTTGTGTTTTGTTGTGAGATTAACCATATCAAATTATTTAATAATAAATCATTGTGTTGTGTTATAAGTAAAATCAATAAATTATTTGGTGTTCTGTTATCTTGTTGTTCGAATTAAAATTATTATTAAGAATATAAATTAAATTAAATATTAATTTCTTTAGAAACATAGAAATACCATGACCTTGGCTTTTTAGAGGATACTGTGTCACGGGACTTATGTCAAAGAACCATCTCAATTGATGACTAAGCGGTCAGGAGTTCGAATCTCATCATCCCTATTTATTTGATACAAAAAAATCAATCACAAGGTAATGTGGCCCTATGCAAGTTTTAAGCCCATAGAGTTTTCACTTGAGAGGGTGTGTTAAAGAATAATATAAATCATATCTGGGACCTCATCGAATAGCTTAAGCTTATGGCTATGTTTTTTTGAAAGGCATATGTAATACAAGTAAGCTTTAGGCGCATAATCCTTGTCTATACAGTAACCAATAATCAGAGAGTAAATCTTTGATACTGTTACATTTATATTATAGATGATTAAATGACCCACTTTTTGCTAGCTAATTCCAGATCTCAAACTGCATTGCTAGGCTTATTTCAAAACCATTATGCCTCTGTTTTTTTGAAGGGCATATGTAATAGAAAAAAAACCTCAAATTGACACAAAAAGCACAACACATTAAAAAATAAAATTATTTTAATACATTTTTATTTATAAAAATCACTAAGACATCACACATTGTAATGTTCTAAGGATATTCAAATAGATCCAAAGGCTAAAATCATAGTCTTTAAATATATTCCCCTTTTATTCTTTAATATTCTGTAATGAACCCTCCAATTTCGTGATACACATTGCCTCATGGAAATTTCATTGGATGGCATTAGATTCTTCATCTATGATTGGACGTTTACTAGCATAATCTTAATTCATTCTCATCGCATCCATAACCATATTTTTATAACATCACCTCATATAAGGCCATTAGTTATAACACCACCTTGTATCAGAGCTGCAGTCTAGTCTGATAGATTATCTGCTGTTTTTTTCCCTCTAATTTCTCAATGCCAAGAAAAATATTCAAAACATCTTGAGCATGATGATTCAAAAGGTCTCATATATTTGTTCTATTTGGTTCGAGATTTAACTAAATTATTTAATTTGTTATAACCCATTTTAGGTTATTCCCCAAATGCACTTCTTTTTCTTCCAAAATAAAAATAAAAAATAAAATGAAGATTGGCGACACGGATAAAGCAGGTCGAGGAGGATCTCAAACATATGAAAAAATCAAGTTGCAATTTTGAATGGAATTCAAAGTCTAATTGTACCCCTTTATATCCAAGACTAAAGAAACAATGCATATTCTAGGTCAAATTAAATGATTATTGGACAAATCTGCATAGAAATGAAGTCTGGTGGCATAATTAAATTTTTAATAGGCCAATCTGATTTAATCATGGGCCAAATTAAAGTTTGATTATGTTTAAGAATTAATTTGTGTCCAATTGAAGGATTTAATCAAGTGTCAGGACTTAAAATGGATCAAATTAATTTTATTAGGGGCTTAATTGGTGCAAAATTATGTTTAGAAGCTCAATTTAGACTTAATTGAGAAGATTGGAATTTTCAAAGACCAAATTTATTTTTTACCAAGTCAATTGGTTGAAATCAAGGACAAAATTACAAGAAAATTAAAATTTTGGGGTCCATTAAGGGTTAAATTGAAGAAATTCACAGTCAAGAACCATTTTCCTAAAGGCGCCAAACTTCAGGAACCCAATTGACTTAATAAGGGGTGAAATTGAAGAAATTGAAATTTAATTGTTCAATTGAGGGTCAAAATGCATAAGTTCAAAACCAAGGACTAAAGTGAAAAAAGGCAACCAACTTCAAGGTTGACATTTGAATTTGGTAGGGATGCAATTGAATGGAATCTTAAAATAGAAATTGCAATGAAGGATTTGATTGAACAAATAAAAAATTAAGGACTGATTTGGAATTTGACACTTATATCGATCCCGATTGTTCTAATCTATAAACGCTAAATGATCCTGACATACGCTAAATGATGTTGACATATTAAATTTGTGTTTAAAAACAAAAAACCGGCAACATCTTCCCTATACTGGAGACTACCCAAATTGTTCAAACTTGAAAATATTGACAAGATATATGCCACAAACCAATTGATTTTATTTTATTTCTACCAAAAATGTTGGATTATTCAATTTCATCTCATTTTCAATGTGATAATATAATATTTCTAATCATAAAATAAAGAAAACAAATCCTACATATAAGCTAATTAACATATATACAAATTCAATAGTAAAATATCAAAAAAAAATTATTTCTATATATTCAACTAACATTTATATAAATTGAACAATAACAATTTAAATTCAACAAAACAATCAAACACTCTATTATGCAATATATACAATAAAATTGAGATAAAAAAATTAAATTTAATCATATATATTCAATTAACATTTATATAGCAAATTCAACAATAAAAATTAAAATTCAATAAAACAATCAATCATTATTGCAATTAAAATAATAAAATAGGCAACAATTTTTTTTTTTAAAAAAATAGACTTTAGGAATGAAAAATTCTTACCTTAATAATGTGTTTATTTTTAGACTTTATCAACGTCAAATACAAAAAATAAAAAATAAAAAAAAAATATATTGTTAATAAAATGAAGAAAAAGAAAAAATATAGAAAATCATTATGTAAATTGAATTGTAATACATACCTTTTAAATGTTGAAGACCAAGGAGAGAGAAAAATGAACTGAAGGGGCTCTCGTTGGGATTTATATTACGGACTCATCAATGGACTCACTAATGGACTCACTGACATAATATTAAATAATATTATTTTTAATTAATTCGTTGGTGATTTCCGTGTTAAATTCACACAATTTTTAATTTCACTCTAAAATTTTCAAAAAATCCTCCAGAATTTTCACAACCCATCAATAATTCCCTCGTTAATGTAAAATAGTACATACGATTGGAGATGTATTAATTACACGTGCTTTGAAATTTGTAATCCGTCGATAATTCCATTAGTAAAGTGTAACTGATTTAGAGAACTTTAATTGACATCACTGACATGGGAGGTGAACAGTTCTCATCAACTTTGGAAAACATTGATGGACCAGAAACCATCGATGTTTCCATCAATAATGTGTGAACAGTTCCCATCGCCTCTGGAAAACACCAACGGACCAAAAACTATCGGTGTTTTCATTAGTGATGTGCATAATGAATGACGGGTTGTTTCTATTTTCATATTTATCCTCCTTGCAAATAGTAAAATTGAAATTGCACACCTAACACAATAACAACAGTTCACAAATGAATTATGAAAGATATATTCTGCATCCATAAATATTACGTTATAAAAAATTACATTACACTTTCGTGTTCTGATAGTTAGTCAGAATCATCTTCTTCTTTCTTTTTAATTGAATTGTCCTCAATTGCACTACAATCTTCAATGTTGATAGCATCGGTATCATCATCTTCATCGATTTGTGCTCGATTTGTGCTTGTCCGCTGGAGCTCAGAATAACATTCAACTTCTCAGTGTCAACATCAACAAGACTATTATTAAAGATGCAAAAAATTTGAATTTTCTTTTAAGTCAATAGATGTAATAACTCGATATGATTCAACCAACTCACTAACTTGAAAGAAATCATCTCACATACTTGTGTTTTCGTTCTCATCCTAAACAACCTCTACATGACCCATGAGTTTCGTGTTTAAAACAGATAACCAATCAACTCTTGAACGATCAATTTTAAAGGAAGGGATGTATGTGTAATAAACTTACTGGCATTGTTTGGCTAAAACAAATACATTATTCACGTTGTGGAGTCTAACTTTTGAATTAATTTCGACCAAACTATAGTGGGGATCCACTTTGATTCCTCTGTCAGTGGTGTCATACCAATAGCATTTGAATAAAAACACTCTATTATGCTTGTTATGATATTGCAGTTCAACGATCTCTTCTAATTTATCATAATAGTTAACTTCAAACTCACTACTAGTAAATCCTTTAACACAAACACCATTGTTATATTAGAAGTATTTTTTTTTTTAAAAAAAAGACATTAAATAACTTGGGTTATAGTCCTGACCAACTAAATAAGCTAGTTTTATATGAATCATATGAAAAAAAAAAAAAAAGAGGCAACAATAGCAAACGGGAATATATATATATATATATATATATATATATATATATATATATATATATATATAAGCAATCAATGAGGACCAAAATAATAATAATAAAAAAAAAAACAATTCTACATCATGTTGAATTGAAGGGTGAAATTACAAACATTTTTTTTTTATAAAAGGGTTAAGGGAAAAAAAAAAAAGAAGAGAAATCATAAGAATAAAAATCAAACTGAAATCATAAGAATAATAAGAATTTCTCAACGTGTTTTTTTACATTAAAAAATCCTAAATGTAAATCAAAAAACATATGCACGCATCGAATTAAACAAAGCACGAACCATTGTGCAAGTAAATGAAAAAACAAAGTCATTACCAATAATTAAAAACACAAATTAAAAAATTAAGAGACAAATATAGATCAAGATATTTAATATTGTAACATAGTTCATTTACCTTGTTATATTTAGTGAATTTGTTTACTAAAATCAATCTATAATAGAAATCAATAAACACATAAAATTTATTGAATAACATAAAAGGAAAAAAAATATATATAATGCAAGGCTACACATATTCAAAATATTATAAAAGAATAAATACTTAATTTATTTGAAATATATATATATAAAAAATTATAGATGAATCATATTAACCTCTTAAAAAACTAAACACACCTAACAGAATTAAAAATAATTGAAGAAAGGCTAAATAAGGCAAAAGAAAATCATAGAAAAAGGATTATTAATGAAAACATCATTTTTAAAATTATTTTCAAATATAAATATAAAAAACAAGTATTAATAATAAAAAAAAATGAGGACAAACATTGCTAGGCCTGTAGAGCCAGGTCTAGTGCGTGGCCAACCCTTCAAAGGCTCGTTCGTGGACCTGCAAGGTCAGACCCATGCACACAAATCTTTAATTTTTTTTTATTTAAGTTAATGGGGTGAGGACACGTGTTCTTCCATAATGCTTTAAAAAAATTTGACATGTGTGTGTCTTTATAAACAACACGTCATCTATGCGTCACTAGATTTCAGCCACTAATGTGACTAGAAAAACAAAGCTTGACTTTTTAACCAAAAAATTATTTTCAACCCATTTGTTTTACCCAAAATACCTATGAAACACTCTAAAAACATCATTAAACCAATACATGGCCTCTAAAACATAAAAAATCATTCCAAAACCCAAAATCAACCTGAAAACCAAAAATCTTCCAGAGTTCATATCT
Organism: Populus alba; assembly: GCF_005239225.2. Taxonomy (NCBI): domain Eukaryota; kingdom Viridiplantae; phylum Streptophyta; class Magnoliopsida; order Malpighiales; family Salicaceae; genus Populus; species Populus alba. Next base: position 49,507,324 of record NC_133284.1, on the reverse strand, counting down.
TTTTTTTAGGTGTTTAGAAGGTAAAAAAAACACACATAATCTTAACTCATTTCATTAAATTGAACTAGCTCACACAAAAATCAACGGTTTTGGTAGCCAAAATCTTTCTTAACAACAACCTTTTCTTTTTAAAATAAAATCCAACAACCCTCTCTCTTTCTTCTCCACCCAAAAAAGAATTTAAAAAAAAAAATGAAGTTTGGTACCCAAATGCAATTATTGGAAAATTATAGGGACTGGTTACTTAATAGTTTAAAAAGAATGTGTTAGTGGTTATTTTTTAAAATATTTTTTTAGAAATATATCAAAATAATATAAAAAATTAAAATTTTTTAAAAAATCTAATTTTTATTCTAAAATACTAAAAAAAAAAAACGCTCTATTTCACTTTTTATTCGCTACCGTGATTTCAAGTCCTCCATCCCTGGCCTTATTTGCAAGAGCATGAAAAGAATTTTGTTTTATAAAAAAAATAAAATCAAACGAGCCGTGGCCTGCAATCCCATAGAGCAATTTTAAGAACATAATACAAACAGGCTGATGGGAGTATGTTTTAGAAGACAAACAGAGAACGACATCAATGAATTGAAAAAGGCTGTATAGTCCGACATTCCTTCCCAGGAGTAGGTAAGGGGTAGCTTCGTTTGTGTCACGTGGCAGCCTATCTCCCGTGTTTATGTCTTTTGATTCTAACAACTACTCTATTATCCTCTTTTTCGTACTAATTCTCAAATTTTCTACAAGGCTGGCCCCTGCGTGACCTTATTTTCTTCCTTTTTTGTCCCATTCCTTTCTTTCTCCTTCTTTTCTCTCCTTACTTAGTGAGATGATCATCGTAAACAATTACTTTTCATTGCTTGAGTTTGATCCTTTCTTGTGTTTGTTCCAGTAATTCTACTTCTTTGTAAGTTTTTCCCCTTGAGTTATAATTTTGAACAATTAAATAAATTGATTTTATTTAAATTATATAAAAAATAAAGCTTGATTTTTTATTTAAAAAGCTTGCTTTTAACCTATTTTTTATCTAAAATATTTATAAAACACTCTATAAACCTTATTAAACCAATACAGGTAGGAAAACAAGAAAAGAGCACTATACTATCCCTGTTCTTGTCCCATATTTATGTGTTTTGATTTGGACAACTACTCTATTATCCTCTTTTTTCATACTAATTTTCAAATTAGTTTTTTTAAAAAAATAATTTGAAATAAAAATAAAATAAAATTTAATTTAATGCTTTTTAAAATACTTTATAAGAAACAAGAACAAACACGTTATTTCTCTCCTTATTCGCTGCTGTCATTTCAGGTCCTCATTTCCTTTGGATGAGTATGGGAAAAAAATAAAAAAAATCAAACGAGCATGGCTATCAAAAACTAAAATTCAAAATATAGAGAAAAATACTATTGAAGTCCACAGTAAATCTGTGTTTGAATGAACAATAATTTAATCAAATTATTTTTTCTTATTACATTATTAAAGTGTCCAAAGAAATTCCAAATAAAAGAGACACAAAAAAATCCCAATCAAAGAGAAAAAAAAACAGAGTATTTTTATCAAAGGCACAAAAAAATCCCACTCAAACATGTTGTTTTCTTTGCTCTCCTCCAATCTTTCAATGTCTCCTTCCGTTTCTGCCCCCCTCAACCTCTCCTTCTATTTCCACGTACTTTCTTTTATTTCTGTCTTTCCTTTCTTTTCTTTTTAAAGCCTTTTTAATCTTTCTCTCTCCCACTTTCTATCCTTTCCTAGTGGGTAGATAAAGTTGAACACGTGGCGACTATCTATTAGCTTTTGAGATTACCTTTATCTCCATGTCACAATAAAATATAAGGCTGAACATGTGGAGATAAGGTTGAACATGTGGCGATAAAATATTGGTTCCTTGGATTACCTCGTCCCTTCTCATAAACATAATAGTTCTTTTAGCTTTTCTTCAATACTGGCCCCTACGTGACCCTACTTTCTTCCTTCTTTGTCCCATCCTTTTCTTTCTCCTTCGATCATGCCGTGATTTTCACAACGAACATGGAGAAAAGACTAGAAAAAAAAAAGGTTCAATGAATCATGGAGAAAATACCAGAACAGTTAACTCGGTTGGGCAATTATTCATTTTCTTTTCCTTCTTTTATTCTATCTTCGCTTAGCCTTTTTTAGGCTTGGATAGAATAAAATTCGATATTAATGGCCTGTTTGGCATTGGTCAAAACTTATTTTTCAAAAAATTTTTTTTTTGTTAAAATTAATACTTTTTGGATCGTTTTGATCTGTTGATATCAAAAATGATTTTTAAAAAATGAAAAAACTTTATTGAAATGTTTTTCGGCATGAAAAGCTATTTGAAGCAACCGATAAATTAAAGATAATAAAGGGTTAAATTGAAAGAAGAGGGCTTTCCTCAAATGCGATAAGCTTTGGAGTCTAATTAAAGAATTGGTATCAAATTAGGAATTAAATTGAAAAGATAAAATGAGATTTAGAACTTAATTAAAGAGTTATTATTGAATATGTTACAGCCTGATCAAATTTGCCAGATATTATTTGTTTAGAGCCTTTATCGCCTTCACGGATTTATTTTAATAATCACATATGGCCTAAAAACACGACTGACAAGTTAATAACCAATATTACTAATAAAGTTAGCTATCAAATCCTTACTTCCTGATGTTGAATATTATATAATAAAAAGAAAAAAAATATTGGTGCATGAAAAACACATGTTAATATAGGAGAAAGTCTATTGAATTCGAGTGACAGTCTCTACTCCTTTAAAAGTTGTCGATTCCATTCTATTTCACGTGAAATAAACAGCACATCTTGTATCATTTAAAAAAAATAGAGCAAAGAGAGACAAATTTCATTGCACTTAAAATCTTAGCTCATTCTTCTTTTGTAAATTCTAGATGAGTTATTTCGAGTTTTTTCCATCTGTTGTGCTCCAGATTTTTTTTAATGAACTTATAATTGGTGCCATTTTGAGTTAGGGATAACATTCCATAATTCTCAAAAACAGGTAGCCACGCGCAGATCTTCATCTCTCTTTAATTTCCCCTCTTCCCATCTTCCTTCCATCGAATCCAATTCATAAATAATTTGGGTTGCTTTTGTGGCAATTTCAATGATTTACACAGCTATCGATAACTTTTTTGGCTGTTGATATTCTCTAAAAAGCCAATGTCATGGCATTTCCATGCTTTCTAAAGAAAGAATTTCTTTATTTATTAAGCAATTCCTTTAGTGTTTTCAATATTTAATTTAATTTATATTCTTAATAATAATTTTAATTCAAACAACAAGACAGCAGAACACCAAATAATTTATTGATTTTACTCATAACACAACACAATTATTTATTATTAAATATATAATTTGATATGGTTAATCTCACAACAAAACACAAAGCAAACTCTTATTCTTAAACTTGCATTAAATATTGCTACTTAGAATTTATTAATTTGTATTATACACGTACATGTATTATCTTTGAAGGCTTGTATGACCTTTATCTTAGATATCATTTTATTCTTTATTCTTTATTTTTAATAAAAAAATTCTTTCTATCAATTTATTAAAATAATATTTAAATGATTGTTCAATTATTTTCAAGAAGATTAGGAATTTTTATTATGATATTTTCATTACTTTATAAATAATTATGTATTAGGGACATTTGAGCAAAATAATGTTACTCATAAAAAATACATTTTTTTAAAATAAAAAAATGTATGTTTTAAAAAATTATATTTTCAATAAAAAAATATTTTTTTAGTTCAAATCATTAGAGTTTCTTAGGATACTTTTCGTTGTTGTTGTTATTGTTACTTTTTATATCATCAAAAACTTTTTTTAAAAGAAAAATACATGAATCAGACTAGAGAATTTATGATTTATAAGTGTTTTTAGGGTAAAAAAAAAAAACCACTTAATTTTAGCTCCTTCCATTATATTAAATTATTTGACACAAAAATCAATGATTTTGATTGCAAATTTTTTTTTCAACAACTTTCTCTTTCTAAAATAAAATCTAGCGACCCACTCTCTTTTCTCCACCCAAAAAGAAACTTGAAAAAGAAAAACATAAAGTTTGATACTAAAATGCAATATTAAAAAATTATAGGGACTAGTTACTTAATAGCTTAAAAAATGAGGGATTAAAATAAACTTTGTAAATAAATTGCAGATATGCCACCTATTTTAGTTGAATTTTTCACTTCAGTCCTATATCTTTTAATTCAACTCTCATCCTTAAAAAAAAAATGCAATTAGACTCTTATTTTGGCTTAAAAGGCTCAATTGTGAAAAAAATTCAAGTAATAAATTGAAATTTTTAAAAAAATTCATTATTATTGTCTATAATAAAATGAGTATCGTCAATCTAAAGAACATAAAATCCCTCTCTTTTAATCTATACTATAATTTCGTATTGTGACATATTTTTAAAAATATTTTTTATTTAAAAATATATTAAAATAATTTTTTATACAATTTTTTTTTAAATCATCAAAATTTTTTTTTTAAATCATAAAAATAAACTAAAAATATTCATTTCATATTTTTATAAATTAAATATAATTATAAAAACCACTCTGACATAGTTAAAAAAACAAATAGCCTCTCTCCCTGTTTGTGTCCTATGTTAATGTGTTTTGATTTGGACAACTACTCTATAATCCTTTTATATATATATATTAATTTTTAAACTAGTTTTAAAAAAATTAATTTCAAGTAAAAATAAAATTTATTTTAAAAAAAACAAACACGTTATTTCTCTCTTTATTCGCTGCCGTGATTTCAGGTCCTCATCTCCTACATTATTTATAAGAGCATGAAAAAATATAAAATAAAAGAAAAATCAAACTAGCATGGTTATCAAAAACTAAAACTCAAAATTAGAGAAAAATACTATAAGTAAATTTGTTTTTGAATGAACAATAATTTCACCAATATTTTAATTGTTTTGTTATTATATTATTAAAGTGCCCAAAGAAATCCCAATCACATATTCATGTTGTTTTCTTTACTCTCCTCCGATCTTTCAATGTCTCCTTCCGTTTCTGCCTCCCTCAACCTCTCCTTCTATTTCCACGTCCTTTCCTTTATTTCTGTCTTTCCTTTTCTTTTCTTTTTAAAGCCTTTTTAACCTTTCTCTCTCCCACTTTCTATCCTTTCCTAGTGGGTAGATAAAGTTGAACACGTGGCGACCATCTATTAGCTTCTGAGATTACCTTTATCTCCATGTCACAACGATTATGACTTTTCTCTCCTACTTTCTATCCTTTCCTAATGGGTAGATAAAATCGAACACGTGGCGACTATCTGTTAACTTTTGAGATTACCTTTATCTCCATGTCACAAAAGAATCTAAGATTATGACTTTTCTCTCCTACTTTCGACCCCTTTCTTAATGTGGAGATAAGGCTGAACAAGTGGCGATAATGTATTGGTTCCTTGGATTACCTGATCACCATGTCACAAGAATATTTAAAATTCTCCTTTCATTTGCTCACATTGTAATATTGGTCCTTTCTAATAAATTGTTTTTTTTTAAAAAACTGAAATTTGTAATTATAATATGTAATTGTAATTTTTAGGTGATGTAATTGTAATTCCTAGCATAATGCATATTCGAGGGCAATCACAACAACTCAAGAGCAAAGCAACTCTATGAAATAGCGAAATAAAAAGACTTGAAGGACTGAAATAAAATAAAACCACAAATGAGGGATGAAAAAAGTAACCGCAGTCTGGATGCTATTAAAAATGTAGTTCTTTTAGCTTCTTTTTTTTTAAAATATTGTTATAGATCAATCATTAACCTGCTTGAGTTTGATTCTTTGTTGAGTTTCTTTCAGCAATTCTACTTTTCTGCGAGTCTTTTCTCTTGTTGATCTGTTTCTTTTAAAAAAAAAAAACTAAAAAGAACTTTGACCTATCACAGCTTAGGTTAATTATATTTGTTGGTGGAAGCGAGCAGGTATCATCCATGGAGGCGTGTAAGTGATTATCCGAACCTTTCATTCGTTTCTTTCTTTGCTAGGTGAGTTCTTGTACACATTATTTTTCTTTATTTCTTTGTCACTGTCTTTATATTACTACGCATACTATCTTAATTATGTCATCAAAATGCTTATACCTTGCCTTGTTGCTTTTGAAGCTGGATTCCATACAGAGCTAAAGGCCTTCTCCATTTCATTGAGCCATCAGTACCACTGCTTTTCGCACATATTTTCTCAAGTTAAGGTAATGAAATTCCTATTTCCATTCTCTCTGCGCCTCTTTTACTTGCAACAATGACTCACTCTCACGTACGTTCTGTATCTTTATTTCTCTGGTTTTCGCACATAATGAGCTGCTCATTACTTTTTTATTGTTGTGTTTTAATTATATGATTTTACGATGGTAGGAGTTCTTAGTCTGCATTAACAGCAGAAAAAAGGCTGCCCACTTCCTCGAACTATCTTTGTCTATCTTTGTTTCGTTTCATTTTCTTGGAAACCATACAGACAATTCTTGGATCTGTTGATTGTTTTCTAGCTATCAGTCTTTTTCTCTCATTGACTCGGTTTCTTTGGTTGATGACTGGTTGTTTTTGGTCAAGATTTTTGCCACTATGGTGATGTCTCTTCTGTTTGTACTGCACTATGTTACAAGTGTTTTTTTTTTCTAAAAAGACGTTAAATAACTTGAGTTATCATTCTAAACAATTAAATAAATTGATTTTATTTGAATTATATAAAATAATAAACCTTGAGTTTTTTATTTAAAAACTTGCTTTTAACCTATTTTTTATCTAAAATATCTATAAAACACTCTATAAACCAATACAGTTAAAAAAACAAAGAGCCTCTCTCCCTGTTTTTGTCCTATATTTATGTGTTTTGATTTGGACACCTACTCTATTATCCTTTTATTTCATACTAATTTTCAAATTAGTTTTTTTAAAAATTAATTTGAAATAAAAATAAAAATAAAATTTATTTAAAAAAAAAAAAAATACTTTAGAAGAAACAAGAACAAACACGTTATTCGCTGCTGTCATTTCAGGTCCTCATTTCCTGCATTATTTGGAAGAGTATGAAAAACAAATACTACTGTAGTCCACAATAAATTTATGTTTGAATGAACAATAATGTCACCAATATTTTAATTTTCTTTGTTATTATATTATTAAAGTGTCCAAAGAAATTCCAAATAAAAGAGACACAAAAAAATCCCAATCAAATAGATAAACGAGCATCACATATTCATATTGTTTTCTCTACTCTCCTCCGATCTTTCAATGTCTTCTTCCGTTTTGCCTCCCTCAGCCTCTCCTTCTATTTCCACGTCCCTCTCTTATCTCAACCTTTTATTTTATTTCTGTCTTTCCTGTTCTTTTCTTTTTTTAAGCCTTTTAACCTCTCTCTCTCTCCCACTTTCTATCCTTTCCTTAAGGTAGATAAAGTTGAACACGTGGCGACAAAACATTATCATTTTAATAAAAATAATTAATTTAAATTGATCTACTTAATCACAAGTTGACCAATAATAGGAAGGTCTAAATAAACTTTTTTCTTTAATTGTTAGACCTATAAGTTATAGTCTTTTTCTAAATTTGCCCTTTGGTAAGGTCTAACAATTATAATAGGAATGAAACTATTTATTCACCAATGTCTTTTTCCTTATTTTAAATAAAAATTGAATTCATTAAAAATTAATTATCGATTGCTAGCTAAGCCTGTAAAGGTTAGCCTGCTAGTTAAGGATACACACACTTGAATTGATTTTGTACATACAGCCAATATACTAGACCATGCACCTAAAAAATTGAAGGAATCTCAAATTTTATTGGGACACAAACAAAAATATAGTAAATTAATAAAAATAAATAAATAGTAATAAGTAGTAAATAGAAATGGATTAATAAATAGTGGGCTCCATAGTTTTTATGGTTATTTCCTTAACGGCAAGGTCCTCTCTAGACACCGGAGCTACTTGATCGAGTCAATGCTATTGTTAACTTTCCTTGAATTTCCTAGTAGTTTACAGTAACAGTACTATTTAATTATGCGGATTAGCTGAGCCTTTGAGTCCATTCTTGCAATACTCATCCACACCAACCACTAATAAAAGAATCTTAGCTTTCGGCCTAGCTTCCAACCTGAACTAGAACGGAGACTCGAATCTTTCGAAAACTAATCATGGAAGACCACCATATCAAAAGCTAAGACATTTCTTGCAAGACCACCATACCATGGTGTATCTTGTACCACCATATCAAAAGATGAGACATTGCTTCTTTTTGTTGTCTTTTAAAAAGTCTAATGCTCCACTAATTTCCTCACCCAAGGCATAAGATTTTTAAAAGAAAGGAAAAGAAAAACTGGAAAGTGAAAGGAAGGAAATGATTATGTTTATGTCTCTTTTACTTTCGAAACAATGAAAGCAAAAGCATTAGTAGGACAAAGTAAGTTTGTCATCTAATTTCTCACCATAACCTTCACATTTCATCTCTCAGCTGTTTCTTTTCACTCAAACTATCTCCGGACCAGTTGTTGATTTTGGATCATTTCCCAATTGAGGACGAAGACTACGGGGATTGAGGCAGACTTCAAGAGGTAAGAACCTGCTCTTATATCATGCAAAGAAAAAGATAAAATCAGAATAGCAAGACAAGAAGAGAGAACATGAGCTAATGCTGCATAAATTAACAGCTTAATAAAACTAATACAATTGTATGATTATACAATTGTATTCATAGGAGATCTTAGCGTACATGAACGCTGCGTAACACCGCATGCACAAGCCTCTTTGTTTGAAAGTAACAGCACTCTGGATGCCATCAAAAACCTAGTTCTTTTATTATTATTATTATTATTATTATTATTATTATTATTATTAATTTGTATAATGTAATAGGTCAATCATATTACTTGAGTGTGTGACACAGAAATGCTTCTCATAGACAATTACTTTAATTTTTTTGAGTTTGATTCTTTGTTGAAGTCTTATATTTCTCTACCCTACTTGTTGCATCAAGTGATTTTTTGAGATCATTTCCCAATTGAGGACGACAGACTACGGGAAAGAGAAAATTGGTTGTGGTGGGGATTGAAGCTGTGATTTCGGATCGCTTCAGGATCTTCTGCTTATAGGTTTATCCAGCAGACTTCAAGAGGTAAAAACCTACCCTTATATCATGTAAAGAAAAGGAATAGATCAGAGTTGCTAAACATGAAAAGAGAACAAGAGCTAAAGCTGCATAAATTAGCAGCTTAATAAAAAGAAAACAATTTTATTGTGATGATTTGAAAATAAAAGAGAATACAAAAAGACAACAAAACCCTTGGAGGCTTAGAAGTAGGTATAGATAAATGAACGGTATTGTAGTAATTGAACAAAGAGTTCAAAATATAAATAATAATAATAAAAAAAAAAAGAGATCTGAATTTTTAGAGAGAGAACCGTGAGAGCGAAAGAAAAAAAAAAGAAACGAGGAAAAGATAAAGAAAGGATAAGAGAGTTAGAGAAAATAAATTTAAAATGAAAGAATATTCATGCTTTGATGTGTATAATATGTTTTTTTTAGCTTTAATTTTCTGTTTTGTTGAATATTAGAGTTTTGAATATTAGGGTTTGATTGATGAATTGATTTGAATGTTATGTGTTGATTGTTATGGACAATGAGTTATTTAGTTGATTTTGAATGATTTTAAGTAAAAATAATGATTTTGAGTTATGGTTTATTTAAATAGTAAATTTGAGTTAGAAATTTTGTTATATCAGTAGGTGATGAAATTTCTAGTTTGATTTCTCAATTTATGAAAATTTCAATATAGTCTCTAGATTATAATCCGAGATTCTAGATAAAATGTAATGGAAATTATAGGGACATGTTACTTAATAGCTCAAAAAGATAAGAGACTAAAATGAACTTTGCAAACAATTACAGTGTCTCCACATATTTTTACCAGTTTTCCATTTTAGTCACCTATCTTACAATTCAACTCTTATCCTTAAAAAAAAAATGCAATTGAGTTTTGATTTGAGCATAAAGAGATTCAATTATGCAAAAAAATAATAATTCAAATACCAAATTGAAAATTTTAAAAACATTCACTATTAATATCCACATCCACAATAAAATAAGTCTCGGTAAATAGTAATAACCAGAAAGCTCTTTTATCTTTTAATTTATACTATAATTTAGTATTGTGACACTTTTTTTTTTAAATAGTTTTTTTATTTAAAAACATATTAAAAATATATATATATATATATATAATAACAAGAAATATTAAAAAATATATTAATTAAATATTTTTATAAATTAAATATAATTATAAAAACCACTCTGACACAGTAAAAAAACAAATAGTATTTTCTTCCTTCTTTTATCCCATTCCTTTCCTTCTGTTATATTAGAAATGTTTTTAAAATAAAAAAAAGAAGACATTATAGTCCTGACCAACTAAATAAGCTAGTTTTATTTGAATCATATGGGAGAAAAAAGAGAGGCGACAATACCAAACGGGAATATATATATATATAGAAGAAGCAATCAATGAGGACCAAAATAATAATAAAAAAAAAAAAAAACAATTCTACATCACGTTGAATTGAAGGGTGAAATTACAAACAATTTATTATAAAAGAATAAATACTTAATTTATTTGAAATATATAAAGAATTATAGATATATCATATTAACCTCTTAAAAAACTAAACACACCTAACAAAATTAAAAATAATTGAAGAAAGGCTAAATAAGGCAAAAGAAAATCATAGAAAAAGGGGTATTAATGAAAACATCATTTTTAAAATTATTTTCAAATATAAATATAAAAAACAATTAATAATAATAATAAAAAATAAATGATGTTTTTTCTTGCTAGGCTTGTAGCCCACCCTTCAAAGGCTCGTTTCGCGGACTTTCAAGGTCAAGCCCATGCACACAAACCTTTAATTTTTTTTGTTAAGTTAATGGTGTGGACGACACATGTTTTCCCCTAATGCTTTTAAAAAAATTGACATGTGTGTGTCTTTATAGACAACGTGTCATCTATGCGTCCGTATACGAAGCTTGACTTTTTAACCAAAAGATTGTTTTTAATCCATTTGTTTTATCTAAAATACCTATGAAACACTCTAAAAACATCATTAAACCAATACATGGCCTTAAAAAACATAAAAAACCATCTCAAAACCCAAAACCAAAAATCTTCTAGAGTTCCTATCTTTTTTTAAGGTGTTTAGAAGGTAAAAAAACACACATAATCTTAACTCACTTCATTAAATTGAACTAGCTCACACAAAAATCAACGAATTTGGTAGCCAAAATCTTTCTTAATAACAACTTTTTCTCTTTAAAATAAAATCTGGCAACCCTCTCTCTCTTTTCTCCACCCAAAAGAAAAACTTAAAAAAGAAAAAAAAATGAAGATTGGTACCCAAATGTAATGTTGGAAAATTAAAGGGACTGGTTACTTAATAGTTCAAAAAAAATGTGTTAGTGATTATTTTTTAAAATATTGTTTTTAAAATATATCAAAATAATATGAAAATTTAAAAAATTTAATTTTTATTCTAAAATACTAAAAAAAAAAAAAAACAAACAAACGCTCTATTTAACATCTTATTCGCTGCCGTGATTTCAAGTCCTCCATCCCTGCAATCCCATAGAGCATGAAAAGAATTTTGTTTTATGAAAAAAAAAAATCAAACGAGCCATGGCCTGCAATCCCATTAGAGCAAGTCTTTTGATTCTAACAACTACTTTATTATCCTCTTTTTCGTACTAATTCTCAAATTTTCTACAAGACTGGCCTCGACGTGACCTTATTTTCTTCCTTTTTTGACCCATTTCTTTTTTTCTCCTTACTTAGTGAGATGATCATCATAAAACAATTACTTTTTTTTTTTTTTAAAGTACTTGAGTTTGATCCTTTGTTGTGTTCGTATCAGTAATTCTACTTCTTTACAATTCTTTTCTCCTGAGTTATAACTTGAGTTATAATTCTGAACAACTAAATAAATTGATTTTATTTAAATTATATAAAAAAATAAGCTTGATTTTTATTTAAAAACTTGCTTTTAACCTATTTTTTTATCTAAAATATTTATAAACCTCATTAAACCAATACAGTTAAGAAAACAAAGAGCACTCTATCATCCCTGTTTTTGTCCTATATTTATGTGTTTTGATTTGGACAACTACTCTATTATCCTCTTTTTCATACTAATTTTCAAATTAGTTTTTAAAAAAATCAATTTGAAATAAAAATAAAATAAAATTTAATTTAATGATTTTTAAAATACTTTATAAGGAAAAAAGAACAAACACGTTATTTCTCTCCTTATTCGCTGCTGTCATTTCAGGTCCTCGTTTCCTGCATTATTTGGAAGAGTATGGGAAAAAAATAAAAAAAAATCAAACGAGCATGGCTATCAAAAACTAAAATTCAAAATAATTTGTTATTAATTATTGGAGTCCACAGTAAATCTGTGTTTGAATGAACAATAATTTAATCATTTTTTTGTTATTATATTATTAAAGTGTCCGAAGAAATTCCAAATAAAAGAGAGACAAAAAATCCCAATCAAAGAGATAAAAAAAACAGAGTATTTTTATCAAAGGCACAAAAAAATCCCACTCAAACATGTTTTCTTTGCTCTCCTCCGATCTTTCAATGTCTCCTTCCGTTTCTGCCTCCCTCAACCTCTCCTTCTATTTCCACGTCCTTTCCTTTATTTCTGTCTTTCCTTAATTATAATTAATAATTATATATAATAATAATAATAATTATAATTATATTATAATATATATTATTTTTCATTTTCATTTTTTTTCTGTATTTGTTTTGGTTTTTTATACCTTTATGGGTTTTTTTGACTTCTTTCCTAGTTTTTTTAATTTTTAATTTTTTTTTGTTTAATTTAGTTTGTTAATTGATCCCAAGTTTGACGGGTTAACTTGATTTGACGAGTTAACTAGATATTTTATTTTTTTTACTTTTTTCTTTTTAATTAATGTTTTTCATTTAATTTAGTTTGTTAATGTTAAATTTCTTTCTATTTAATCAAACTTTCATGACACGTATTCCAAGCTTGACAGGTTAACCCGTCAATTTTTTTTTTCTATTTAGTTAGTAAACTTTCATGACGTGAATCTAAGGTTTGACGGGTTATCCTGATTTGAAAGTTTAATAAGAACTCTAAAACGTGTAGCTTTTTCACTGTAGCTAAAGCTTTTTTTTTTTTGCCCTTTTTTTTTTGTTTTTTCTTCTATGGCATTTTTTTTTGTTTTTTTCTTCTATGGCATTTTTTTTTGTTTTTGGTTTTTTTTTCCTGTAGCAGTTTTTTTTTGTGCTTTTGTTTTTGTTTTTGTTTAACGCGAGGGTTTTTCACTGTAGCAGCTTTGTTTTTTCTGTTTTTTTACATATAATGTATCACTGTGCACACAAGTGAAACACTTAAACTTTTTTTGTTTTTGTTTTTGTTTTCCTTTTTTTTTTTTTTCATTTTGCCCATGATTTTTTTTTGCTTTTTTCTGTGTTTTTTTTTTAATATTTTTTTTTTTTAATTTAGTTTGTTAATGTGAAAAAAAATTAATTTAGTTATTATACTTTCATTACACGAATCTTGGTTTTTTTTTATATATTAAGATGGTTGAGAACTTAGCTTTGTAGCTTTTTAAAAAAAAAAAACACTATGGATTACTACAGTTTTTACCTTGCATGATTTTTATTTGGCTGCAGTGTTTCCCCCACATGTTTATATTTTAAATTATCTTTGTTAAATTTATTTTTTTAATATTGAGTTGGTTGAGAATTTAGCTTGAACTTTAGCTTTCCCCATGTTTTTTCATTATAATTATTATTATATTGTATTATTATTATATGACTGTTTTTTTCTTTTTAATTTTTTTAATGAATTTTTTTGTTTGATTTAGTTTGTTAATGTTAATTTTTTTTTTATTTAGTTATCATATTTTCATGATACGAATCTCGGGTTTGATAGGTTAACCTGATTTGACGAGTTATTTTTTTTTAATTTAATTTAGTCTATTCAAGTTAATTATCAACTTTCATGACACGTAGATGGGTTAATTGATGGGTTAACCGGTTAATTCTGGGTAAACCGTCATTTTTTTTAATATTTAGTTATCAAAAACGTCAGGTTTTACGGGATTGATTTAAAAGCGTTAACGTTCATTAGTTTGGGTTTAGTCCCGGACGCTGTTTAAAAGCTTATTTTCACACTGATTTATTTAGTTATCATATTTCATGATACGAATCTCGGGTTTGATAGGTTAACCTGATTTGACGAGTTATTTTTTTTTAATTTAATTTAGTCTATTCAAGTTAATTATCAAACTTTCATGACACGTATCCTGGGCTTGATGGGTTAACTTGGTTTGATGGGTTAACCCGGTTAATTCTGGGTAAACCGTCATTTTTTTTAATATTTAGTTATCAAACTTTCATAACGCAAATCTCAGGTTTTACGGGATAACCTGATTTAAAAGCATATTTGTTTAAAAGCTTATTTGAAAAGCAACCGCTACCACACTGCTAAATATACTTAATCGTGCCTTATTTGCAAGAGCAAGAGAGAGAAAGTGGCTCAAAATGAGGCTTTTATGGCATGATGGCCAAAGGATGGCCATTGCTATTCTATAAGAGCATCTGGAGATGCTATTTTAAAAAGGTAAATTGATAAAATAACATTTTAAATAGTATAAATATAGTTTTTTTTACCATGTGTATTCCAATGGAAAAAATCCATTTGAAAAGCCAATTCTATTAGAGTGGAATAAATAAGTGTTGTTTTTTTTTAATGATTTTGATCTTTTTTTTACGTGGCTAGATTTAATTGGTTTATTCTTTTGTGGACCCTACTTTGTTAGTTTTAGCTCTTTTAAGAGATATGTAGGAATAACATTTATGGGGAAAAAAAAGCATTTTAGCATTTCATTTGATTTTCTCTTTGGAGTATGAAATACAAATAAAAAAAACTAAAATATTACTTTTTTTTATTATTTTTAACTATCCATTTAGCAACTCAATTAGAGAGCTCTAACAGCCATAATGGTCGGTAGGATGTGAATTTATTAATGTTGTGGTGACTTGTCCTTGAAATCCTATCATTAGTTGTAAATCACATAATGTAATGATCAATATTATATGATGATAGACAAATTTGGGGTTGGCTAAAGGCAACGATTCTATTGGTCAATGTATTTTCAATGTAGTAAAATTAAATGTTTCATTATAAATGACAATATTGATACTTTAAATGAATAAATGATTTTAATATCGTTAAAAAAGATGTTTTTACCTTGTTATTTGTTCAAAAATAGTATACCCAAGCTTTAGCGAACACCAAGAAGTCTCCATTTTTAACACAAAGAAAATACTAGAGTTAGGAATTGCTTGCATGAAATCTAGCTAAGTTATAATATTTGTGGATAGAATTTGGAAACTTACTAATCAAATGATGCTTGTTAATATGTAATTATTTTTATTATTATAGGTGGTACAAGCTTCATTCCCTTAGCATAGCTTCATATATCAAATATTATACTATTATCCTCTTCTGTCATGCTACTTTTTCAAACTTTCTACAAGACTGGCCCTACGTGACCTTACTTTTTGCCTTCCTTGTCCCTTTGCTTTCTTTTCTCTCCTTCTCTCCTCACTTGAGTGTGAGACACAGATGGTACTCATAGACAGTTACTTTTAATTGCTTGAGTTTGATCCTTTGTTGTGTTCATTCCATTAATTCTACTTCTTTGCAAGTTTTTTCCCTTGATGATCTGTTTTTTTTTTTAAAAAAGAAGAAAACTAAAAAAAACTTTGACCGTTCTTAAGCTTAGGTTAATTACATGTGTTGTTGGAAGCGAGCTGGTATCATCCATGGAGGCGTCTAAGTGATTATGCTGAATCTTTCATTCGTTTCTTTCTTTGCTAGGTGATTACTTTTACACATAATTTTTCTTTTATTTCTTTGTCACTGTCTCTATATTACTACGCATATTATCTTAATTATGTCATCAAAATGCTTAGACCTTGCCTTGTTCCTTTGAAGCTGGATTCCATACAGAGCTAAAGGCCTTCTCCACTTCATTGAGCAATCTTTGCTTTTCGCACATATTTTCTCAATTTAAGGTAATGAGATTCCTATTCCCATTCTCTCTGCGCCTCTTTTACTTGCAATGACTCACTCTCACGTTCAGTATCCTTATTTCTCTGATTTTCGCACATAATTAGCTGCTTGTTACTTTTTTATTGTTGTGTTTTAATTATATGATTATACGATGGTAGGAGTTCTTAGTCTGCGTGAACACCAGAACACCACATGAACAGCAGAAAAAAGGCTTCCCACTTCCTCGAACTTCTTTGTTTTTTTTTTTTCTAACACTAACCTACTATCTTTGTTTCTTTCCTTTCGTTTTCTTTCTTTTCTTGGAGAGAAGAGGGTTGTGCTGCTCATTTCGTTTTCATTTTCTTGGAAAACATACAGAAAATTCTTGGATCTGTTGATTGTTTTCTAGCTAATAGTCTTTTTCTCTCATTCACTCGGTTTCTTTGGATGCTGACTAGTTGTTTTTGGTCAAGTAATAATCTCTTCTTTTGTTCTACTGAAATTCTTGACGTTTTGGTCGGGAATAAGTTTAGCTCCTTTTGCTTGTCTAGAAAATTAAGGAAAAGTAACAGAGATAATTTAGAACCTTTTAAGATTTTTACACTATGGTTTAGTCCTTACTTTCCTGGAGTTATGGGGTTCGGTTAATGGAGAAAGGGTTCTTTCTTTCTTTCTTTTTCTCAAGAGATGTCTCTTCTGTTTGGACTGCACTATGTTACGAGCGTTGTTTTTTTTCCCCCCTAAAAAAGACGTTAAATAACTTAAAATTAAAAACTAAAACTTAAAATTTAGGAAAAAATACAATTGTAGTCCACAGCAAATCTGTGCTTGAATGAACAATAATTTCATCAAGATTTTTAATTTTTTTTTGTTATTATATTATTAAAGTGTCCAAAGATCTTCCAAATAAAAGAGACACAAACAAATTCCAATCAAAAGAGATAAAAAAAAAGAGTGTTTTTTATCAAAAGGCACAAAAAAATCCCAATCAAATAGATAAAACGAGCATCACATAACAAACGAGCTATTTCATTGAGCAATCAGTACCAGTGCTTTTCGCACATATTTTCCCAAATTGGAGGTAATGAAATTCCTATTCCCATTCTCTCTGCGCCTGTTTTACTTGTAGGGACTCACTCTCACATTTGTATCCTTATTATTTTTTGGATTTTTATTTATTTTGGATGTTATGCATCTTTCCTTTGCAATTTTTTTAATTGAAATAGAGTTTTTTTGGTGTATTTAAAATATTGTAAACTTACTAAAAAGACAAAACTTCATTATTATTATTTTTTAAAAAATAAACTGGTAAATTTAAAACTTCATATCTGCATTTCTTTTCACTCATTAAAAATTTTATATTCTTTAATTAGTATGTTTTTAAGCTTCTGCCTACATCAAAATTTTTTTGCATGATCAGGCACAAACCCAAAAACATGATGTTTTTTCAAGCTCTAGATGAAAACATAGACAAAATAGAAACAAAATACCATGGCCCATTACGAAACATGTTAATAGAAAAGGTTGAAATAAAAAAAAAAAGCTTTTCTTTACTCTCCTCCGACCTTCCGATCTTTTCAATATTGTCTCCTTCCGTTTCTGCCTCCCTCAACCTCTCCGTCTTATTTTTTTTTTAAAGCCTTTTAACCTCTCTCTCTCTCCCCTACTTTCTATCCTTTCCTAATGGTAGATAAAGTTGAACACGTGGCGACCATCTATTAGTTTTTATTTTGTTTTTTTAATATTGTTATAGGTCAATCATATTACCTGAACGTGTGATAAGAGATGGTCATCATAGACTCACTCTCACGTTCTGTGTATCCTTATTTCTCTGATTTTCAGGTCGGTGGAAAATGACTTTCGAAAGTGTGGTTGACATTATATCTAAGATAGCAGAACCCATGGTGAAACCAGTAGGAAGGCAGCTCCGTTACATGTTCTGTTTCAACCATTTTGTTGAAGAATTCAATGAACGAAAGCAGAACCTGGATTCGGCAAAAGAACGTCTGCAAGATGATGTCAAAGCTGCTGAAAGGAATGCTGAAGAAATTTACAAAGATGTCAAAAAGTGGCTGGAAGATGCAAACAACGAAATTGAAGGTGCGAAGTCCTTGGAAAATGAAATAGGAAAAAATGGCAAATGCTTTACTTGGTGTCCAAACTGCATGCGACAATTCAAGTTAAGCAAGGCACTGGCCAAGAAGTCGGAGACTTTCAGAAAACTTTTAGAAAAAAAGATTACAGAAGTGGCCGACAAAGCTCCTCCTCAGCCCATAGAATTTCTTCCATCAAAGGAGTTCACGCCCTCAGAAGCTTCAAAAGAAGCTTTGGAACAGATTATGAAAGCTCTCAACGATGACAACGTCAATATGATCGGACTGTACGGCATGGGAGGGGTGGGTAAAACCACCCTGGTGAAAGAAGTAGGCAGGAGAGCCAAAGAGTTGCAGCCGCCGCTTGATGAAGTTTTGATGGCTACGGTGTCGCAGAATCCAAATGTCATAGACATCCAGGATCGAATGGCAGAGAAGTTAGTTCTGGAATTTAAAGAAAAGAGTAAAGAAGGGAGAGCAGATCGATTATGGAAGAGACTGCAGGGAAAGAAGATGCTAATAATCCTGGATGATGTTTGGAAACATATTGAGTTGAAAGAAATAGGGATCCCATTTGGTGATGATCACAGGGGTTGTAAAATTCTTCTAACAACACGTCGTCGAGACATGTTTTCTTATAATGGTGTGCCAGAAAAATTGTGCGTTTAGTCTCTTTTCTGAAAAAAGAAGCATGGGATTTATTCAGAATCAATGCAGGTTTAGATGATGGGGACTCTACCTTGAACACAGTGGCAAGGAAGGTTGCGAGTGAGTGCCACTGCTTGCCTATAGCACTTGTGACAGTGGGAAAGGCTCTAAGAGATAAATCTGAAGTTGAGTGGAAAAGGGTGTCTAAACAGCTCAAAAACTCTCAATTTCCGGAATAGAAACAAATTGAAGAAAAAAAAATGCATATGCATGTCTTAAGTTGAGCTACGATTATTTGAAGTCCAAGGAAACCAAGTTATGTTTCTTGCTATGCTGTTTATTTCCAGAAGATTACAACATTCCAATCGAGGACTTGACGAGATATGCAGTTGGCTATGGGTTACATCAAGATGGGAGCCCATTGAAGATGCAAGGGAACAAGTTCATGTGGCAATCAAAGACCTCAAAGCTTGTTGTTTGTTGTTGGGCACTGAAACTGAAGAACATGTGACAATGCAATGACTTGGTTCGTGATGTAGCTAATTCAGATAGCATCATCAGAAGAATATGGATTCATGGTAAAGGCTGTCAATGGGTTGAAGGAGTGGCCATTTCATGATAAAAGCTTTGAAGGTTGTACAACAATTTTCGTTAATGGGCAATAAACTAGCAGGACTTCCTGAAGGATTGGTATGTCCAAAGCTCAAAGTTCTATTATTAGAATTGGGTTATGTGTTTGAATGTTCCTCAGATGTTTTTTGAAGGGATGAGAGAAATTGAAGTTTTGTCTCTGAAGGGAGGGTGTTTGTCATTGCAATCACTTGAACTCTCAACGAAAACTTCAAAATCGTTGGTGTTGATCTTGTGGTAATGCAAGGACCTCATTCGGTTGGGAAAAGCTGCAGAGACTTAAGATTACTTGTTTTTAAGCGTGCTCATCCATTGAAAGAATTACCTCATGAAATAGGAGAGCTCAAGGAGTTAAGGTTGTTGGATGTGACAGGTTGTCAAAGGCTAAGAAGGATTCCTGTGAATTTGATTGGAAGGTTGAAGAAGTTAGAAGACTATTGATTGACAGCTTTCAGGGATGGGTGTTTGTTGGGATGTGACAGCACAGGAGGAAAGAATGCAAGCCTAACAGAACTAAATTCGTTGTCTCAGTTAGCCGTATTATCATTGAGGATACCGAAGGTTGAATGCATTCCCAGAGATTTTGTTTTTCCAGTTAGCTTGCGCAAATATCATATAATGTTAGGGAATAAATTTTATAGAAATGTTGAGGGATCCATACCCATTCCTCGACAAGATTAAGTTTGGTTGGTACATCCTTCAATGCGAAGACATTTGAGCAATTGTTTTTTACATAAATTAGAATCTGTAAGAGTGAGGGATTGTGGGGATGTTTTCACTCTGTTTCCAGCAAGATTGCGGCAAGGTTTAA